>NC_052944.1:131678288-131782517 GCF_013358895.1 Oreochromis aureus | reverse complement strand
TTCACTGTGTTTGTGTCGATTGTGAGTTGACAGGAATCTGATGGAGAGAACAAACACAATCCAGCTGCAGTTATTGATCCATCATCTGTTCATTGATTGACACTTTGATGATGACTCCTGACATGATGAAGATGGTTGAATGTGTGCTGCTTTGTTTTCATGAATCCCATTAAAAACACACTTACACTTCCTCAGACCTGGTCTCAACCATCGGACTCCAGCAGGCTCCACCCTGAAAGGAGGAGGGGTCAGAGCAGTCAGCATGCACACATGGACATTACATGGCTCTCATACACACACTGTTACACACTGAGCTGAAAGCTCGGCTCCACTGTTTTATTCAAAGAAATCTACATTTATTTATCAGCACATTTAAAAACAGCTTGAGCCAAAGTGCTGCACAGAGTAGAGATAAAATAGGAAACATACACAGTAATTACTATAAAGACTCGTCACAATTGAAAGCTACAGAGTACAAATGTGTTTCCAACCGGGTTTTAAAAATGTCGAGTGTTGGTGACGACCTGATGTGAAGGGCGACTGTTCCAGAGTTTGGCTGCAGCGATCGATAAAGCTCACCTCTGTTTTTACGACTAGTTCTGGTCAGAAGCTACTTATCTGCAGACCTGAGGGCTCGACTTGAGAACAAATTTATTGTGAATTCAGCTGTGAATGTAAGGTTTGTCATTATTTAAGCTTCCATTTCCAAATGTTAGCTGACACTTTATTAGGTACACAGTGGCATCTATCTCAGGTACACCTGTGACCTAGATGTTCCTGCAAACAGACTCCTTGGAGACCCCCTACATAAATATCCATGTACTATCCAGCTAGACTAGTGTGTCTGTCCCTGAAAATATTCCTGCATGTGTGATTGTTCATATCTCATCTGCAGGAAACAAACAGGAAGTGAGTGTAAGACACAGGAAATGTTTCCAGCTCTTCCTCCTCTATCAGACATTCTCTCCATACCTGAGAGTGTCCAGTCTCCAGTCTGGATCCTTCAGTCCAGCTGACAGCAGCTTCATTCCTGAGTCTCCTGGATGATTGTAGCTCAGGTCCAGCTCTCTCAGATGGGAGGGGTTGGAGCTCAGAGCTGAAGCCAGAGAAGTACAGCTTTCCTCTGTGATCAGACAGCCTGACAGACTGCAGACACACAAAACAACACAAGTTGTTTAACAGTGTACGGTAACAGCCTCCAATATTAGAGAGAAAGCCCCAACCATCAGACAATCGACTGTGAGCAGCACTTGGTGATGGTGGGAAGGACACAAAGATCCTCCCAGTGAAAACAGGCTCCAGGAGGAGCATCTACCATGACTGGTTGCAGGGTGAGGGGAAAGAGAAGAGATGAGCTCAGAGAGACAAGAACAAAACACAAACTAAGGAGAGAGAAGACAAAGTTAAGGACATGCAGTAGTGACATATAAAAGCATCAGGAGTGAAAAGAGGGGAGTGGAGAAGAAAGCAGAGCATCATGGGAAGTCCACCAACAGCCTGAGCCTATAGCAGCATAACTAAGGGATGGTTCAGGGTCACCTGATCCAACTCAAACTATAAGCTTTATCAAAAAGGAAAGTTTGAAGCTGATCTTTAAAGTAGAGAGGGTGTCTGTCTCCTTAACTCAAACTGGGAGCTGCTTCCACACCAAGTCCAACATAGCCAGGCTTTCTTTGCTGCTTTGACAAAACCTCAATTCCCAGTCAGAGATGATGAGCATCATCACAGTGATGATCATTTCTCTGTTAACCCAGGCTTTCTGCTTCAGGATCTGTGCACGCTCACAGAACAAGGAGACCTTTAAACATCATTTCAGTAAATGGATGGACTGAGCTCAGCCTACAGATGAACTGGTGCCAGAGATCATAAAGAACATCAAACAGTCAAATTCAACACGTTAGATGGAAATATGAGATTAATGTTGCAGACAATCATGAACCTGCTGAATTCATGAACATCAAGAATGCAGCGAGTGGTAAAATAAAGATTTGACCTCAGTGTTTCTGTCTATTCCTAACATATTCCTAACATGATAGCTGCACTTTACAGCTCTAAAACTGGAACTGACACATATTTAAACTCTACATGTTACTCAGTACATTCAGTACTGACTAGTGATGTGATTTCCGGCTCTTTTAGAGAACCAGCTCTTTCGGTTCGGCTCACTGAAAAGAGCCGGCTCTTTCGGCTCCGAACCGGCTCCTCAGGTTTTTTGTTGCTTTAATTAATTTATTATTAACAATAATATAAAATTTTGCACAAAAGGAATTACTAACATAAAAAGTGGTTTTATTTATATATAAATATATGCGGTGGCCCCTAGAGAGAAAACACGTACAAACCCAAAACACATTTCTAGCATTAACTGAACTTCCAAAACAGAGCTACCTAGATCACTTAAATTACACAATTGAAAGCATATGTGTATTGTTTGTGTATTTATACACAAGCACTCATATATATTATTCAAATAAAAAAAAAAAAGTTCATTTACCTGTTACTACCACACACCAAATCCAGTTGTTGGTACTTGCTGGCTTGTGTAGCCTCTAGGTAACAAAAGCTCAACACTGCGCCTAGCATCCTGGAGCACTTCTGTTGTGTTTTGTATGTGTTTTGGAGTTTTTACGTGTTTTGGAGTTTGTACGTGCTTTTGTCTCTAGGGGCCACCATAAATATACTTTTATTTATTCACTCCACATAAAATGTAATAAATAAATCATATAATACAAAACCAACTATTCACAGTTCAACTTTTAACTATTTAAATTTTCAGCTTTTTCCTTTTAAACAAATTTAAAGTGAAACAGCACAAAACACTGCAAACCACAACACAATTAAATATAAATTAAAACATGAAAAAGAAGATGCACATTCTCTGTCATATGGGCCTGCATGAATAAACTTTCTGAATCCTTTATCATCCGCAACTGAAAATAGTTGTGGATGATTACTATACCTTTCTAATGTGACGTTGTTGTCCCTGGCTCTCTTTCTCTCTCTCTCCCTCCCGCTCTGTTCCTGTGCTACTGAGTGGAACTACCGCCCCTCCCCCCTCTGCCCAGTGCAAAGCACAAGGCTCGCGTGCGGATTGAAGCGGAAAAAAAGTGCGAGAGAGAGAGGGTGAGAGAAAAAAAACCCCACGGCTCCCAATAAGGAGCCGGCTCGCGTCGTTCACGTCAAAGATACGGTATGGGCTCAAAATGTGGTCATAAATATTTTGTACTTGTAAATCAGGATTTGTATGTGTAAAAAGAATTTGTGCGTGCGTAAAAAAGATTTGTATGTGTAAAAAAGATTTGTGTGTGGACTTAGCCAAAAACCCCCCTGCAAGTTACAAGTACGAATTTTGACCCTATTTTTCTTCCTGTCATCTGATTGGTCAATGTCATGTCAATCACAAATGTAACAATCCAATCAGAGAACAGATGGGTTTGGCTGTCGGAGGGCACTTTTTGAATTGCCGAGAACGCACGGGAGCACGCACCGCCGAGAATGCAGCACGGACTCGTGATTTGTACAATTGGAACACCTGCGCACGTGATGATGTCACAGGTCCGGAGTTTTTACTGTCGTCCCTCCTAATTTAACTGTGAGTAACATGTTATGAAGCTTAACTTTAATCACAGCCAAACCGATTTACTCAGGAACAAATAAAACACTGAAATAAACCAAACATTAACATTTAGAAGTGATCTAAGTGACTTATATATCATTGTTAACCTCAGTAGTGAAACCTCTATTAATAAAATAGTGTACATGTACATACGCGTACATACCTTAATAAAACAAGCAGGTGAGATGTTAGAACGCTTTTATTGCTATTCTAGTGGACACTCAATACTATAGACAGCTGCTGGAGTTTCTGTAACCTGAGTAGTAAAAAGACCACGGGCGGGGGGGTGAAAACGATGTGCCGGGAGTCCGCTGTTGAGTTTTGGACGAAATGCATTCTGGGATGTTTAGCTGTCCCAAGTCACCACCGATGCATGCTCGATAAAACGGGCGGAGCGAGAACACATCCGGGACTTTTTCGTTCTCGGCTTGATGCGTTTCAATTGAACAGTACTTGGTCTCCGACTGATGACGTATCACGAGTACACGAGAACGCAAGCACGCACAAGCACGCATATTGAGAAACGCCCAGGTACAGATCTTTGACACGGACAGGTTCATTTTAAACTGTTCCAGAGGGCAGTGTTGATCCAACTAAAGTAATTTGGAAGCAAAGTTGAGTTTTCTTATCGTCGGAGTTGGTCTGTTGGTCTCTCTGGAGACTACTGGACGTAGCTGGGTAACCATGGTTACCTGGGAGTTACAGAAACGTGCAGAACATGTGATTCATGTTGCACAGCAGTGGGACACTCAGTACAGATAGTTCATCAAATATGATGCTGCCAGAGACGTCTGCCTTTGAACACGCCCCTGCATGTTTGTGTATATAAGTACATGAATGCTCTACGTCATTTGAATCTTTGATTCTTGTTTCTGTTGCAGGTCTGGGAGGAGAAAAGTTGGTTTCATGCTCTGTGATTCTGTGTTTTGTCATCTCTCTCAGGTGATGGAGAGCTCAGACGATGACCCCGCCTACGTGGTCAAATTCAAGTCTGTATTCAGAACAGACCTGGAGACACGCAAGCAAAATGCCAACATTGTATATGTGAAAGCTGCTGCTGCACTGGAGCCAGATTCAAGGAGCTCAAGTGTTTACCCAGATCTTACTGAACTTACTGCAGGAACAGAGGGTTGTTGGAGGGAAACCTGTGGAAGCAACAACATCCGAGCCACCAGAGAAAAAGTTGGTCCTATTGGTGCTTCATCAGAGTGTGAACAGGAGGAAGACTCAGCTGAGAACAGTGTGGTGGATACAGAGCAGAGCCCACCATCAGTACAGAGGCCTGTCCATTACAGTATGCTCCAAACATGCAGCACATGTACTTGGCCACAGCTGCAACATCTGTACCTGTGAGAGCTTGTTCTCTGCTGCTGCTCATATTGTACAGAAGAAGAGAGTTTCTTTATCATCAGAAAATGTCAATGAGCTTGTGTCTTAGCAGCTGGCTCGGTGCAGAGGAGGAAGAACATGTCAAGTCAGAGGAAGATAAATGCAGTTCATGTTGTCAACTCAACCTGGACGATTGAAAGAGTTTTTCTTTGTCTTGTTTCTGACTGAGATTCTCCAAAGGAAATCCAGCACAAACACACACTTCACACACTCAAAGTCCTGCACAGTAAATGAGCTGATGAGCGTTTGTGCTGCTGCCTGATAACAGAACAATAGTTCTGCTGGTTCCTGTTCTGAAAACACACATTTATAAATGTTCACTTGCTGTTGATCAAAGGTGCCTGTTATAATGTTGTGATGGTGTCTCTGGACTCTGAGGGGAACTTTGTTTGGAACAAACTAGATCAAATGTTAACGTCCTGGCAGAGGCAAAGAACTTTGATTTGATATTTGATTAGATTAGATTCATGTTTCAGCTCAGATTGACAGAAATATTTGAACTGCTACTGTGTTAAAGGGAACACTGCTGTTAGAAAGCACCTGATTTGTTTCTGCACACTGAATGTTGCACTTCTCATACTGCAGTACTATTAACATAAGGACACAATACACTACTTTTGAATTAATTATTGAATGTTGCTGTAACAATGCCATTAATGCTGATTCAAAGTGTTCATGGTTGCCCAGCACTACAAATGACTGTACAAGTGTGACTGATACACTTTCTAATGTGTGTGTAGCCACACTGTGTGTGACTGTGTCACAGGTGAGTCTGTGTATCCAGGTTCTATGAGCAGAACAGGATATAGTGACTGAGCCCAGCAGCTTAAAGTCTGACTCCATCCTCCATTTAAATAACTCACACCAACAACTGAACAGCTTTGCCTTTGTGTAGCTGACACTTCATTTTAATGTCCTTCTATTCTGGTTCATCTGGTTTCAGTTTCTATGAGCACACAGGTTCCATCAGTGACTCTGTGACCTCAGTAATCTTTGCTGGACCTTAAGGCTCTGAACAAAGCTGCACATCACAAGACTAAATAGAATCAGTCTTTCATTTCTCACTCTGTTTGACTCCAGCTCTCGATGTCCCACCATAACCCATGGAAAGAATTACTGTCCATCCAGGCTCCTGAACATGAAGCTGATGAAGGTGGAGTATTGTGAGGGCTGATGGAGATGATGATGAGGAATCCAGGAGCAGTGGGTGGATGGCAGCATCACCATGAAGGATCAGTGTGAGAACACATCATTATCCACAAAGAAAACCAGTCTGAGTGTCTGACGCTCTTGTTAGGAAGACGCAGTCCCAGCAGTTAGCTTGTCTGCTAGTTAGCTGGTTTGATAGTTAGCTGAGAGCTAACTCACTAGAACATTCGATGCTAAACTGTGTAAACCAGAGGTGTCAAACATATGGCCCGTGGGCCAAATCCAGCCCTTGATATAATTTTATATGTCAAATATTGATGAATTTTCAGGCTTGCTGATAATCAATGTGAGCACGGCTGAGATGTTATTCTGATGAGCAAACCATGTGGCCAAACACTTTAAGAGACAGACTGGGATCGTACCATTATGTGAAAGAAAACGGAAATGTCCCACAGACAGCAAGGGTAGTGGTATAGATCAGGTACACAGAGAAACAGGGAGCTGTGCTTAAATGCAAACAAAGGGTTTCAAACTCGTCCAGGTCTTAAACCTCACGTGTTCTTCCTAATAGCAGTAAATGGATAAAAATAAGGCTTTTATGAAAACAATGAATAAAAATGGCTGCCTTTAAAAAGACTAAATGTACAGTTCAGTATTGAATACTACATAAAATAAAGCATATATAAAGTGTGTCTGAATGGCAGAGGTGCAGAAATATGTGCATATAGCACAGAGCCACGGCTCAGTGTCTGAATGAGTCTCACAGACCTGAATGTGCTGTTGAAGCCATTTATAATTATAACCTAATTCTTTACTCGTTTGATCTGCTCCTTACCACAAGCCACCAGGCAAAGAACGTTTTGGACTTTTAACTATATTTTCTTAAGTTTTACAACTTTTCTTACATACCCAAAATATTAACTCTAGAAACAAAAACAGAAAGAAAAAAAAACCCAATCACAGGACATTTTGTAGAGTTCAAACCTGCAGCTGCAGCTGGAGCGCAAACAGCAACAACACTATTTGTAAACGTGTCCTGGAGTTTATGCAGGTGCAGACAGAGCTACTGCTGTAAGTAAGCCTAACAGCTTCCAGATCATTTATTCTGGCAATATGGCAAGAAGGTCATCACTGCTTCAAGCACTGCCTATATGATCTGGTCAGAGAGCAAGGACAGCAAGCAGTCCTCTGCCCTTGAAGAAAATACATCTGCCCAAGATGAAGAAACTTCCTCTCCAGAAGATGAGGGGACAATCTTCAAAGAAGCTGACTGCATCGCCACTGATGTTGAGTACTAGCCAGTGCCCGAATCCTTTTCTTTGGGGGTTGGGGGCCTGGAGGTGGAGGCCGAGCAGCTGATGGAAAAGAACATAGGAGCATTTTCTGAGAGCGAGGAGTCAAGCGACTGAGTGGATCCCTCATGAAAGGAAAACCATGTGGGTCCCACCACTGAAGAGAGACTGCTCTACAATCCAGTACCCACTGGTATCAAACCAGGGGTCAACCTGTATGCAGTTCCCTGCATTAGCGGCCTGAGATCTACTTTTGACTTTTTTATAACAAAGGAGATCTTTTAGCTGCTGTGCACCCTTACAAACCTGCACGGGAGGCCGAGGTGTGAGGATTGGAGGATTATAGATGAAGTGGAGATAAAACCTACACCAGAATAAAGCAATACATAGCATGTTGGATGACAACACTGGAAGTTCTCAGGAAGTAAAAAAAAGGCATGGGGTTCAGACTCCACCTGACGGAGGAGCTCAGAGGACAACGTCTTTCCTTCGGTCACATTGGCTGAGGAACTCCTCATATGAAAACTGGCACAGGGGAAACAACCCAGAGCTTCCTCCTCAGCTCCTCCAGTTGCAACAGAGGAAGATTTTGTTGTCTGTCTTTGGCTTCACCAAAACTACCACAGCAATATCCCACATGCCAAAGCAACGGAGGAATATGCTTCTTTTGACAGCAACACACAGGGAACCAGCAGTCAGTGATGGGGAATAAAGGATGCGTGAAAGCAAGAAGCAATCCTGGACTACAATAGGCACAAATACAGCTTGGATAACTTAGAGAGGATGTTGGCACCTCGAGTTGTTGAAGGAAAACTAACTGATGGCTGCTGGCTCTTTTCTCCAATCTCCTGGATGTCTTGGGATACGATGTCTTTGTCCCGCCGGAAACAACTTCACTGAAGTGGGGGAGTCCTCTACAACCACCAAATGAAGAGTGATCCTGGGAGAGCTGGGGCACATGCTGGTGACCTCAACAACTGCAAGACACCCTTGTCCCTGATTCTCAGCCAATTCTGCTATTGATCTCAAGATACAGCAGTCTGAACCAGAGTATGACCCACACCCCACCAACAAAATGAGAAGAAGGTGAAAAGGCACACCTCCAGGATTGGAACAGCAGCCCTGTGCACCAGGTGTAGAAAGTGTGCCTACAAAAACCACTCTACTGTGGTTAGTACATCTTGCTGCTAATGAGGATGCACACAGAAGCACACAGATACTGGAATATAAATTTTGATCATTTTATTGGTCATTTCGGTGGTTATTTGGTCATTAAATGGCCTTTCTGGCCACTAACACACCATTTGTGATTTTCTTTTTGGCCATTCATTCAAACCCCCCCCACCCCAAAAAAAGTAAAAATAAATAATTCTTGCTGTTACTGTTACTGACCTGCAATGAAGATAAAAAGAAATATTAGGTTTCATCATTCATATGCTAAAAAAAGTGAACTTTATTACTATTTTCCCCCAAAAGCTTAGTAAGAATACATAATCTGACTGGTATTCAAAGGGTATAATATCTGAATTTGAATTATATTTTGGTTTTTATGACTAGGACCGGTGCTAATTTAAAAAATCAAGTCAATGAAAGTAGAAAAATGTTTTAATATATATGAATTTTGTAGCATTTTGTAAACATAAACAGGGGGTGGCCATTTTGGCCACGAACAAGTTTAGAGGAGTTTTTTTTGTTTTTCTGTCACTGCACAAAAAAACAAAGATGCATAAAACTCATTGATACTTTTAATTATTGCTACGCATCTAACCTCCATCATGGTTAGAAAATAAATCAGTTTGCATGTATTATTTAGAAAAAAAATGGGGATTTTATGCTCTTATCCCTATGTAAATCATTAAAATTATGTGATTTAACTGGTATTTAAAGGGTTAACATTCTGAATTTGAATCAAATTTTGATTTTCATGAACAGCACTAATGCTAATCTAAAAAATCAAGTCAAAAAAAGTGGAATTTGTTCTTAATATATATGAATTTTATAGCATTTTGTAAAATGGAACGGGGTGGCCATTGTTGGCCACGAACAGTCTGAGAGGGAGTTTTATGTTTTTGCTCTCCTGCACAAAAATAACAATACATTATAATCAGTGTTGATGTGAATCAATTATATGCCCCAGACTCTACTATTAATAATACAAGAAATTTCAGTAGCAATGCAATTATACAAAATTGCGAGATTTGAGGTTGTCTTCCCTCTAGTGCAGTGGATAAACAAACTGGTGTTTAAAGGGTTAAAAATTTAAAAAGTAATAACTATTTTATATTTATGAAAAGAACTGAAGTTAGTTAAAAGCTTTATGCAGAAAAAATGGCAAAAAAAAAAAAATTTTTTATAAAAATTACAGACCTAATCTGTTAGTGGCAACTTTTGGCCACGAACAAGCTGAAAGGGTAGTGATTTTGAACAAGCCGTTCATTTACTGCTGGTTCAGTGAATTTTGGTTGGACAGTGATGAAACCTACAGTCTCAGAATCTGTAAGAAGTCTGCTCTCATCACTGTTTTACCATCATGTTTCTACTTACACTATAACAAAACAGGAAGCAGTTCCCAGGAACTGCTTCCTGTTTTAGAACTTTTCAACATAAGAGTATGTTGCACTTCAGAAGACCTCCACATCTCCTCTTATTAGAGGGCTGCCTTATTATTAATTTGCTAATTCTGTCAGTTGAAGAAAAAACAATGCTTGATCTCACCTGAGAGTTTCCAGTGTACAGTGTGGACTCTTCAGTCCTTCAGACAGAAGCTTCACGCCTGAATCCTTCAGGTCGTTGTTACTCAGGTCCAGCTCTCTCAGATTAGAGGTCTGAGAGCTGAGAGCTGAGGCCAGAGCTTCACAGCTTCTCTCTGACAGGTCACAGTGACTCAGTCTGAAAAATAACAGATAAACAATTACAGAAATAAAACACTTATGTTGAAGTGTAACAAGATATTATTATATTTTTGCAATATTTAATCTTAGTTTTTTGTCAGGAAACTGAGCACTGATGCAGAGCAACATGTGGAGAGAATCAGAGGAGAAGAAGTGAAGAGAGAACAGCAGTAAAAAAAACAAAAAACCTTGAATTGTTCAGTGTGCTTTTGGTATCAACAAAATGTGTCGAATTTCTTTATTTTGTATTCATTTTGTTAGAATTGATAATTATCACTTAGATAACAACCACAGGCCAGGTCTACATGGCACTTTGGTAACAGTTACACCCAGAAATATTTCAGAAATGTGGACAATTTCTGCTGCAATGTATTCAGTATTGAACAAAGTGAGTGCTGATGATTACTTAGACTTTTCAGATGTTAGCAGTCATTACTTCTTTGGTTTAGTTTTTTTTTATATTTTATTTGAGTTGTTCCCACCTGATCTGTGTAAACTAGACTAAACATTTAAAAACTAAAGCTATGGTCACATATTTACTTACAGAGCTTTGTTGGAGGCTTTGACCACTGGCAGCAGCCTCAGAAGAGCCTTTTTAAAGGCTCATGTTCTCACTTAGATCATTTATTTCTACTTACATTTCTTCCTGGGAAAATGGGGATTACTTTGAAAACAGGAAATATTTTCCCAATAAGCAGCCCTGGATTAGTAAATCACTCAAACATGTTCTTAGTTAGAAGAAGCTGTGTTGTTATGAGGGAGAGAAGAAAAAAAAGGACACTCAAGGCTGGCTTGGAAATGAATGAAGTCCATGGTGGGGATGCAGAACAAGGAGCAAAGATGAATGTGATGATGAATCAGCAGAAGACTTGGACTCATTTGATTCCAGCTTTGATATCATTGATTTCAATAAAAAGCTTTGTGATTTTAGCAAAGGGCTGGTAGCTCTGAGAGTCCCACTGATGAGGTGTCTGTGAAGGTTCGCAGTCATCTAAAGAGCTTAGAAAAAAAGGCATCTGGACTTCTTTACGTTTCTTGAAGACGCTTCACCTCTCATCCAAGAAGCTTCTTTATTTCTGGGGTCAAATGGTGGAGAATCCCAGATTTGAGCCCTGTGGGAGAGTCCGCCAAGGGGGTCATGAACCCCCCTGTTGATCCTCTACACTAATCACATGAGCCAAGGTGTGATTAGTGTAGAGATGAGAATATTTTTTTGCTGTTACTATTCATGTTGCATTAGTAGCCTCTGTACAAACAGACTTCAGCCATATGAGAGTGAGTCTGAGTGAATGAGAGCACACACAGGACACGGTGATCTCCGAATGTGTGTGACTCAGTGAAAAAGAGGATTGTACTGGATATACTGTGACTGACAAACAGAGTTTAAAGAGAAAGGTGTTTGGTTTAAAATGGATTATGCTGCCATGGCAACTACAGCTGAAATGGACAACTATATATGTGAAAACTGCTGCTGCACTGGAGCCAGATTCAAGGAGGTCAAGTGTTTACCCGGATCTAGTAAGTGGCCCAGCCCCTCCTATATTTTTATGTATGTGGCCCTCAGTGAAAAAAGTTTGGACACCCCTGTGCTAATGAAACCTGAACTGACTGAAATGTGAAGTGAAGATTATTCAGATGTGAAAAGAAAAAGAGAGAGAGACTGATAATAAAGTGGGGCTGAAGATCAGTGAATATGATGTAAACACCTGATTGGTTGACCAGATATCAGACTGACAGTTTCCCCTGTGGATTATAACTTTAAGAAGATGTGGCATTAATCAATCCTGCTCTCCGGATTATTTCAATCAACACTGAGCTGGAACACATCTACAGTGCTGGAAGTGCTCGTCTCACCACCAACCTCTCTGTGTTCAGAATGTAGAAGTTTAGAAAATGGAAACTCCAAACAGCTGAAGCCAACAGGAAGCAGCTTCAAACAAACACAACAAGAGAAAAAACTCTGAATGTTTCACATTAAAGTCGTACATTTATCATAAAAACAGGACAAAGACTTGAAAAAGTCGTGTTTTTCCTTCCAGGAACCACATGGCTTCACTTTTAAAGGTGAAGTGTGAAAGAAATGGACATATTTGAAGTCCAACACCTTTTTCCAGTCACATGATTAAAGCAGACAAACTACAAGCTCATTTTCATTCCAACAAGTCATCTTCTGACCTGGACTAACAACACTGGTCTCTATGTGCAGCTGGCTGTGAGGCTCAGGGAGCGTCTACAAAGTGCAACACTGAAAGAACATCACACACAAATTTGCTTCCAGCACTTTCACACAAACATCTACTGTCATTATTGTCACCAAACTCTGTGGATCCTTTATTGCAAATTCAAATGGGATCAAATAGTCAGACAAAAGAGGGTTATGAGGAAATATGATGAAATGTTGTGTATTAGCAGCAAGTTATTGAATCATTTTCCTCAGAAACCAAATAAAATGATTCACAAACATGTTTTACAAACTCAGTGTTGGACTTCGATCAGCAGGATAACCTGATGTTTGTGGTACCGATACATATCTGATGTTTTAGAAAGCGTCTGTGTGAATGGTCATGTCGCATTAAATTCGTCTTTTAGGGGGTGATCGTGGCTCAAGAGTTGGCAGTTCGTCTTGTAATCTGAAGGTTGCCGGTGTCCAGCAGCCTCGCCTCTGTCAGTGCGCCCCAGGGTGGCTGTGGCTACAATGTAGCTGCCATCACCAGTGTGTGAATGGGTGGATGACTGGATGTAGTGTGAAGCGCTTTGGGGTCCTTAGGGACTAAGTGCTACACAAGTACAGGCCATTTACCATTTACGTCACTGACACAAGACAGATGCCAATTATCAGCGCCGGAAAAGACAAACAAGAAAGCATGGAGGCGGAAACCACAGACGGAGTGAGTTAATGGACAGAAACTGAGGTATTGGGCTTGATTAGCATATGGGAGACAATTCTGAAGAAATTGATAGACTGCTGCAACAACACCTACCAACTCTGTAGTCCCATTTTTACTTCATTAAACAAATTGCGTTGTGTGTGACGTCTTCTTTTGCACATGCGGGCCACGAACCGTTCACACTAGAGCGTGTTCGCTGTCACATTTTATTTGTAGTGTGAAAAACCAGACAAGAAAAAATGGATTTGATGAAAAAATCAGAATTGAGCATTAATACCTGCAGTGTGAACGTAGCCTTTGTCTCGCTGTATGAGAGTCAAGTTATTACTCAATATTTATGGAGGATGTTTTTAAATTAAGCTCAAATATGTGACAGACATTTAATCCCATTTCAGTTTGGCCTCATCCTGGGCCGGATTATCCAACACACTCTTTCTTACGTTTAAGCTCTTCAAGCCAAACATAGTAAAACAAGCATATATCTGTTTCCTGATAAAATGATGTGACAGGTAGAATAAAGTGGTGGTGTTACAGCCTTTCTGCCCTCTGCTGCCGAGGCTGTTAGTCTCTCCCAAACTCAGCATCAGGACTTCCACATGAATGAAAGCAGCAGAAGTGGCTTTACAAATGAAAGAGGAAGAGGAGAAGAAGAGGAGAGGGAGGCCACCCTGACCATCACTCCAGCTGAAAACATCACACTCCCATTAAAGTTGGTGAGAAAATGTTGAACAGGATGAGCTGCTGGCTAATCTGGAGGCTGTAGCAGCAGCTCACAGTCACAGTGGATTTCCACTCATGAAAAAGCTCTGGCTGCTTCATTTCTCATCTCATATCAGAGACTCTAAGGCTACGTTCACACTGCAGGTCTTAATGCTCAATTCCGATTTTTTGATCAAATCCGATTTTTTTGTCTGCTTGTTCACACTACACATAAAATGCGACATCAAACGCGCTCCAGTGTGAACGCTCAAAGCGGCCCGCATGCGCAAAAGAAGATGTCACACACAACTCGCTCTGTTTAGACCCAGAGCAAACAATATTGTTTGACTGATGGCCCTTAATATAAAGACTTCAGACTTTATGTTTCCAGATTTTTGCTTTAAGTTATTTTGTTATTTACATAATAATGTAGATGACCTAATAATGATCCTTTTTGCTGTTTTAGAGGAGCGGTGCTTCAAAGGATAGTTGCAGATTTCTGTCAAAATCTGCAGAAAATACAGTAAAAATAAAATGTTCACATTTCTCCAACGTTGTCTTCCCAACAGTTTCACCGGATGGTAGGAAATCGTTCGCGATGTCCTATCGGGCGCTTCTCCGGCGCTGATAATTGGCGCCTGTCTTGTGTCAGTGACGTAAAAGACGGATTTAATGCGACATGACCGCTCACACAGCAGTCGCTTTTAAAACATCGGATATGTATCGGATTCAGGACCACATACGAAAGTGACCCAGATCGGATTTGAAAATATCGGATTTGTGCCGCTCACACTGTCATACCAAGATCGGATATGGGTCGCATAGGGCGAAAAAAATCGGATTTGATGCGCCGCCTGCAGTGTGAACGTAGCCTCAAGGCTTCAGTGAAGCTGGACTGTGATGATTTCTTTCAGCCTGATGTGCTCTGTATTGTTTTATGCAGGTCATGTAAACAGGCATGAGCAGCTCATTGCAATATAAAAGTTTGGAACTGTAAAGAAAACAAACAGAGCTCATAAACTGAAACAGAACTGATTTCATTTTTTTAGCTGGATCATTTTAGTTGTTCCTTTTTATACTTATAATTATAATTACCATAAGTCTTAACATTCCTCTTTTCCCTGCCAGGCACCACCACAGTTCACTTTAATAAAACTTTACTTCAGATTTGTTTTCATGTTTTGACCCAGAGCCGTTTCCCCGCTGGTTAAGTCCAGTGTTTCATGACAATCCTGTTATTGAGGACCAGTGGGTGGGCTCACCTCTGAACACTTAGTCTGAGGACTCAGTGAAGAGTTTTAGGATAGAGACAAAGTTTTGGCACTGCGATAACAACTTTGATGTTCCAGCTACACTCGTTCTGATAAAATCCTGAAAATAAACTCTCCTAGTGGCAGCTATCACAGCCACAACAAGCCAATGATACCATTTTTATTTCAGTGTTACACTTCAGTAGAGATCATTCAAATAGCTGAAGCTGTTGTAGCACCGACCAATGTAGCTAGTATTCAAACAAGATCATATTAGAAATCCCGCCCACAGTACTGTGGGCGGGATTTCTAATTTAGTGACTTGCCATGGAAAAACAGTTCAGACATCACAAAATGTTAGTTATTTAAATTAATACCAGTCTCTGCACTTAGTAGAATGGCACCTTTCAGCATCTAATGATACTAAGAATATGTTTTCTGGATCAGCATTAGTGATGAAACAATGAGGGGAAACTGCAACAGCAGCAACAGAAACCAGGAGACAAAGCTGAGGTCTGGGTTCCTCTATGCTACACACAGCCTCCTGCCCCTGGACTTTAGTAAACACACAAATATCTCCAAGTACACTTACTTCAGAAACTCTATTAAACTCATTGCAGCAAAGGGTTCTTGCTGATCTGAGCTGGCTTGGCCCTGGCTTACTGAAGACTAAAGAAAGCAGAATCAGCTGTTCAAAACCCCACCAGGCTGCCCGCTGTGACTGAAACAATGGGACGGGTCGTGACTTCTCAAAATGGGCTCATTGAGCACAGCACGGATAAGATGTTGGAGAAGCTCATGGCGGTCGTGAGTTCTCAGACTTGATAACCTCTCGGGGAAGCTCGCGGCTCTCCAACGGGAGATTGAGAGACGAGTGACGGACTGTTAGATCAGCTGTGAAACTGACATGCAGTTGTTCGCACCAAAGAAAACCACCATCATTTCATGCGGCTAACATACCGGCGCCAGCTGTGGTCTCAAGGCTGGAGCTGAACATAACAAATCTCACCCTGATAACAGACGGTGTTTAGACTGTTCCTTCCCATCCTAACCAAGGACACCTGGGTCAGCTGGAAGACTGTTTACTTCACCTGGCAGAGCGAGGGACACCATCTCAGCTGCTGACCGGCCAGCTACCTAGCCTGACCTGTCTCCCCAATGTGATGTTTGTGTATTGTATGTACGGTTGGCAAGGTCAGTATCCTAATTGCCCCTTGAAAATAAATACAGTGTTCTGAATCTGAAAAGATTACAGAAGACGACTCTGTTCAGTAAATATTACGCTCATGCTGTCAAGAAAAACCAAAGGTAGGTAAAACTCTGGTTGTTGCAGCCATCCAGTATGACATGAGTTGTGAAGGATGATGAAACAAACACTTCACTCAATGTTTTTCTTCTAAACTGGATGTAATTTTGAGAGTTTTTCACACTCTGTCCCAGCAACAAATTGGGGGGAACATAGCAAATACATAAACTTTACCCACTTGGATCCTTATCATTCAAGATTATGAAAAGATTCTCTACTCAGAGAATACTGGTGACTTTAGACGAGAGATGATTTGGAAGATGATGAAGGGAAGAGTTTTCACAACTTGAGGCCTTTTGTCTTCACTGTATAGGACAGAGAAGACAGGAAGGAGGGAGAAGTGGGGATATAGACACACAGGAAATGGTTTTGGGAGACTCAAACCAGGCCCTGGAGTCACGACTCTAACCTTCAGTACATGCTACTCAGGATAATTTTGTTACTTTGAAAGACTAAATCAGAATGCCTTGAAATTGATATGGTATCACTGTAGGGTTGGATACTATTGATCTAACATCCTGTGGAAACATGAAATTTCAATTTAAGAGCATTTTGAAATTGTTAAATGAGTAAGTCATTGTGGAAAGCGAAATCAGCCTGACTTGATATTGATATAGTATCACCGTGGGGTTGTATACTGTTGATCTAAAGTGGAATTACCCTGTGGAACCACAAATTTTTCTTTTAGAGCATTTCAAATCGTTCCAAAAGAAAGTCAAATGTGGTAAATTTGAAAGTGCTATTAATTTGAAAGGCAAAATCAGAGTGACTCGAAATTGATATGGTATCACTGTGGGGTTGTATACTCTTGATCTACAGGGTGGGCCATTTATATGGATACACCGTAATAACATGGGAATGGTTGGTGATATTAAAGTCCTGTTTGTGGCACATTAGTATATGTGAGGGGCAAACTCCTCAAGATGGTGGTGACCATGGTGGACATTTAGAAGTCGGCCATCTTGGATACAACTTTTGTTTTTCAATAGGAAGAGGGCCATGTGACACATCAAACTTATTGGTAATGTCTGCAGAAGACACATGGTTCTTTTTATTACAGTTCCCAAACATTTTTAGAAGATAAACAAGGAATTGTTTGCATTGTGCGTGTTGCTAAATTTATTTTTTCTTGGCATCTTCTTGTGACCTTTGTCATTTTGTGTGATTGCTCTTGCTGAGCCTACATACTAGGAGAGAGAGTGGGACTAGTTTTCTTTCTCTAGAGCAGGGGTCTCAAACTCAAATGAGCCGCAGGCCACTTCTGGCACCGTCATCTCATTGGAGGGCACTTTAGTGTTCAAGTAGTACAAACACGAAAACCCCACTAATATTTCCTAAAATGTGGTGTTTTGTTTGTTTACTTTAATTCCAAATATTGTGTAAGAAGACTGCTTCTCTCTGCTCAACCAATTGCTGTTGCTGTGCAACTATTCACTCCACCATCAGGCACCTGCAGCTCAGTTAGCCGCTCAGGCACCTGCTCAACTTCCTCAACAAATATCACTACAGTCAGTAGCTCTGTCTCTAGCACCGTCACCTGATCTATCGCTAACATGGCCAGCTGCCCAGCCTTTAGCCGTGGTTTAGCCAGCTGCCCTGCTAGTTACTCAGCCTACAGCCCAGCCCCTCGATCCTCTGCTGGATGTTCAGAGGAGCTCAGTCTGTTAAGTGAGGACTGTTTACCTGGGCTGGAACAGACTGACTGCCCCCACAGCCCCAGGCGCAGCATCACAAGCCGGCTATGAGCCCTGTGCTGTCTCAACCAGCTTCACCTTTGCCAGAGGTCTCGATACCTGCTGGTCAGCTTCTGATACCATCAACAGCTTTGACATTCATGTCTTTCTTTTCTCTCTCTCTGTTTCCACAGAAGCTCAAAGTCTCTGCAGCCTGTTTTTATCTGCTATCATCAGATCTTCAACAGCCTCATTCACATCCCTCTAGGGATGGTACGTGTCCGTGCCATGATGGCACCGGTTCTGACATAAACGGTAGTAACCAGATCGAAAAGCAGCGCACATTTCGGTGCTTTATTTCGGTGCTTTTTTTTTTTTTTCCTGATCCAATTCTAGCCAATCATTTTACCTTTCCGAGGATAGTAGGCGGGCCCAGGTACGTACATTCTTTTAGAGCAGAGCTACAGATTAAAAATGCCCAAGGCGAAGCGGTCAAAAGTCTGGCTGTACTTCACAGCAAAAGATGCAAACTCAGCAGCCTGCAACAAGTGCTTTAAGCTGATACTGTGATACTGTCAAAGGAGGTAACACCTCAAATCTGAAACACCTGGCGACGCGATAGCGCTTTTTTTTAGAAGCCGAGAAATGCGCCGTGTTTGATAGCTTGCTGCGAGACCTCACACCGAGCACATCTACTGCGGGTGTGGTGCCTGTTATCGGACCCGGAGTTAGCAACATCTCCCAAAAACCCGAAGAGGAGAGTCCTGGCCCCTAGCCCTGACTGTGTAGCAGAAATGATGACGATGATGATGGCAGCAGCAGCCGTTCTTCTCTGCGTGAGTAGCTTAATGTTGTTCGTGTGTAATTCACGTTGAGTAGGCTAACCACGTTATTACATTAATGCATGTAAGGTGAACTAGCAAACATCATCATAGCTACATGCGGCTTCTGTCTTCTTGTTTGACAGCAGATACTCCCTTCACTCTGGCCAAAAAGGCTAAAATGACCAAAGAAAAAGTGGAAAACAGCTAAACATGAGAGGTTTTGGACAAAGTTTGTGTTTTTTTCCATTGTTTAAGAACTGCTTCCAGCCAAGAGTGATACCATATATGCCCTATAGCTGAAGAAAAGGCTAACATTGTTATCTTTTACAAAAACAGCTGAACATGAGAGGTTTTTGGACCAATTTTGTGTTCTCCATTCTTTAAGCACCGGTTTGAGCACTGTTTAAGCACCGGCACGTTTCAAAAGTACCGGTTTGGCACCGGTATCGGATAAAACCTAAAAGATACCCATCCCTACATCCCTCACACACTCTACAGCCTCATCAGTACTGACTTCATCTTCACTGACTGATGGAGCACAACATGAACCTGTGGAGGCTGAAAAACTGTCCTGTCAAACATCTCCCCGTCACCACTCCACTTCTGTCAGCCTTTAAATGAACCCTGCTCAAGTCTGTCACTTCTGTTTGGAGCCAAAAGGAAAAACTGTTGTTCAGTCGTTTGAAAGACACAACATTTCTGAAAGCACTCAAACTTCTTCACATTTGTCTTCAGACACATCCTGAACATTTAGGAACTAAAGAAAGTACAGTGTCTGTTTACTCTCTCAGTGTGTTACTCTTGATGGGTGTACTACAAAGCAAGATAGCACCGCCTTTTGAAGAGACCAGGGACATTATTCTTGTGGAATACTGGTCCAGTTTCTGTTGCAACATTTTCAGGCTGTGGTCAGGCTGTGGTCAGAGGAAAGTTCTCACTTTCCTCTGTTGATCATTGGGGTTGTGGCACGAAGGCCTAATCAAACATGTGGAGCTCCACACTGGCTGCCCCTTGGAAATAAGTACACAGAGTACCTTTAGCAGCACAGAGTCCAGCTGGCAACTCCTGTGTGAGAGCAGGACCAGGACCTGTGTGAGAGCAGGACCACCAGCCAGAGAGGCTAGCTGCAAGGCCAGGCCGGGCTCCAACACCAGCCAGAGAGATTAGCTGCCAGGCCAGGCCGGACTCCACCACCAGCCAGTGAGGCTAGCTCCCAGGCCAGGCCGGGCTCCACCACCAGCCAGAGAGGCTAGCTGCAAGGCCAGGCCGGGCTCCAACACCAGCCAGAGAGACTAGCTGCCAGGCCAGGCCGGGCTCCACCACCAGCCGGAGAAGCTAGCTCCCAGGCCAGGCGGGGCTCCACCACCAGCCGGAGAGGCTAGCTCCCAGGCCAGGCCGGGCTCCACCACCAGCCGGAGAGGCTAGGCCAGGCCGGGCTCCACCACCAGCCGGAGAGGCTAGCTCCCAGGCCAGGCCGGGCTCCATCACCAGCCAGAGAGGCTAGCTGTCAGGCCAAGCCCGGCTTCACCACCAGCAGGAGAGGCTAGCTGCCAGGACACGCCAGCCACCAGCACCAGCCAGTGAGGATAATCGCCAACCCTACCAAGCTCAACCACCAAACAAAGCTCAGAGGCAGGCTGAGCCACGCACCACCAACAGCCAGAGAGGCAAACTACCAGGACAGGCCGGGCTTAGGCAAGCCACAAGGGTGCTTCTCAACTAATAGGCCTTAACACCGACAAGATGCCACCTAAGAGGAGCAACGTCAACGAGGAGGAACTGGAGGACATAAAGAAATCCCTAAACTTTATGTCAGAAGAAATAACAACTATTTCAAAACAACAAAAACTGATACTCAATTTAATGGAGGACATTAAAGAACTAAGAAGGCAGAGCGAGGAAAAAGACAAGAAGATTGCTATGCTGGAAGGAAGGGTGTCAGATCTGGAACAATATTCAAGAATAAATGATGTGATACTGACTGGACTGGAAACTAAGCATCAGACATATGCACGGGTAGCAGCATCAGAGAGAGGGAGCCACCGAGCAAGAGCTACGCCCTTGGAAGAGCAGGTAATGGCCTTTTTCAAAAGCAAGGGTATAGAAATGGACAGTAAAGATATTGAGGATGCCATCCTCTTCCAAGGAAAAACAAAAATCAAATACCTGCCGTTATCATACGCTTTGTTAACAGAAAACAGAAAAAAAGAACTGCTCAAGCAAGGAAGAAAGCTGAAAGGAACAAATGTTTATTTAAACGAACATCTAATCAAGAAAATGCAGACATTGCAAGACAAGCAAGAATACTAAGAAAACAGAAGAAAATACAGTCAACTTGGACATCAGATTGTAAAATATTCATTAAGTTAAATGGAACACCAGAACAGGCAAAAGTTCTAGTCATAAGAGAGATGACGGAACTAGAAAAATATAACGGATAAATCAGAATGCAAAGTAGTGCTAGATATGATGGTACTTGTCTAAGTTGCACAACCAACTAGGATGCCTGACAGTTTTCAAGTAACAACTTGTATAGATATTGACAATAGGACATTGGTGTATGACAGCAATATAGATCCTGATTGTAATTTCTTTAAAAATAAGATAAATGAATGCAATTATTATACAAATGGCCAATTTAAAAAGAAAATAAAGGTAGAAAATGCTATCACAATTGTTCACTTTAATAGTCGAAGCTTATATGCAAACTTTCAATCCATCAAAGACTACATAACACAGTTTGAACAGCCATTCAAGGTAATAGCCATATTGGAGACCTGGATAACTCCTGGAAAAGAAGAAGACTTTAAAATAAATGGATATGAATTCCTTCATGTAGACAGAATCAACAAGAAAGGAGGTGGGGTGGCACTTTACATTGATAAAAACCTAAAGTACGAAAGAATGGGAAGAATGACGACTGTTATTGATGGCGTGATGGAATGTTTAACAGTGGAAATAAATATGGAAAAAAGGAAAAACCTAATTGTCAGTTGTATATATAGAACACCAGGATCTAAGATTGAGATATTTAAGGATAATATGGAGGACTTATTTACAAATATAAATCAGAAAAGAATTTTTATTTGTGGGGACTTTAATATTGACTTATTGAATCCAAATCATAATAAGAGCACAGAAGAATTTATTGATTCCATGTACAGCATGGGTTTATTTCCACTGATAACAAGGCCGACCAGAATAACATCTCATTGTGCAACTCTACTAGATAATATATTTACAAATATAATAGAAGGAAATATAAAAAGTGGGTTGTTAATCAATGATATAAGTGACCACTTACCAGTCTTTGCATCTTATAATTGCCATTATAAAGTGAACAACGATGGACACAAGATTATTTACAAAAGAATAAGAACAGAGAAAACATTAAACTGTCTTAGAAATGAACTTTTAAAGCAAGATTGGAATATTGTGTATGAACAAACAGAAGTTAATAAAGCTTATGAAGGATTTTTAAGAACATTTAACACATTACTTGATAAAAACTGCCCAGTAATTGAAATCAACAGGAAACATAACTATGCAGGAAGACCATGGATGACTAAAGGATTACAAAATGCCAGCAAAAAAAAAAGAATACCCTATATCGAGAATTCATAAAAAGAGAACAATAGAAACTGAAAGGAAGTATAAAACTTACAAAAATAAATTAACTAATATAATGAGATCCTGTAAAAGAGAGTATTATATTAAGAGGTTAGAACACAACAAAGATAACACAAGAGATATATGGAATGTATTAAACAGTATAATCAAAAATGAATCAAGGAATAATGATTACCCTGGGTACTTTATAGAAGGGACAAGAAGTATTAATAACATGGAAGAGATAGTAAATGGCTTTAATGAATTTTTCAGAAACATAGGGCCAAAACTGGCAGAAGAAATAAAGGTGGATGGAATAGAAAGGGACACTGGTGAAAATATTGAAAGGAATAGTAGCTCAATGTTTTTAAGAGCAGTGGAAGAGAAAGAGATTTATGACATAGTTAGAGGACTTAAGAACAAAAACAGTACAGACTGGAATGATATTGATATGGTAACAGTAAAGACAGTTATTGATGGTATTGTAAAACCATTAAAATACATATTCAACTTGTCGTTTCAAAAAGGGGTTTTCCACAAAAATGAAAGTTGCTAAAGTTATTCCCATTTACAAAACCGTGAAAGGCATCATTTTACAAACTATAGACCAGTGTCAATACTCTCCCAGTTCTCTAAGATACTGGAAAAACTTTTCATAAAAAGATTTGACAGTTTTGTGGAAAATATGAATTACTGACAGATAGTCAGTATGGGTTCAGAAGCAACAGATCAACAGCTTTGGCATTGATAGATTTAATGGAAAAGATAACGGAATGTATGGATAATAAGAGGTATGCACTCGGCATTTTCTTAGATCTAAAGAAGGCGTTTGATACTGTTAATCATGAAATTCTATTAAAAAACTGGAAAAGTACGGGTTTAGGGGAGTGGTTTTGGAATGGTTAAAAGCTATGTAGGAATAGGCAACAATATGTACAAATAAATGAATATAAATCTAATTTGATGGATGTAGCTTGTGGAGTACCTCAAGGTTCAGTATTGGGTCCAAAATGTTTATTATGTACTTAAATGATATCTGCAGAGAATCGGAGATTTTAAAGTTTGTAATATTTGCAGATGACACAAATATACTGTGTTCAGGTGTGGAATTGCCACAGGTTTTGGAAATGATCACACAGGAATTAACGATATTAAAGAAGTGGTTTGATATAAATAAATTATCATTGAATCTAGATAAAACCAAATTTATGTTTTTGGAAACAAAAGAAAAACATCAAAATAGAAATATGTGTTGACAATGTATATTTAGAAAGAGTAAATGAAATAAAATTTCTTGGGGTGATCATTGACCACAAGCTCTGTTGGAAGCCACACATTACTTATGTTCGGGGAAATTGGCACGGGCATTGCCGTCCTGGGGAAAGCAAAGTATATGTTGGATCAGAAAGCACTGCACATTTTATACTGTGCTTTACTACTGCCGATATGAGCTACTGTGTAGAGGTCTGGGGAAACACATACAAAAGTAACACACAAACAATAACTATAATACAGAAAAGGGCCATTAGATTAATAAATGATGTGGGGTACAGCGACCATACAAATGCACTCTTTGTCAAAATGCAAGCTATTAAATTCCAAGACTTGGTGAAGCTTAAAACAGCGCAAATAATGTATAAAGTAAGAAATAAATTGCTTCCAAAAGAAATCTGTAAATTGTTCATAGAAAGAGAAGGTGGGTATAACTTAAGAGGGAAATGAAATTTAAAAATACAAAGTGCTAGAACAACTTTAAGAACTATGTCTATCTCAATTGCAGGAGTTAAATTATGGAACAGTCTAACAGAAGAAATAAAAGAAAGTAAAAACATAAACCAGTTTAAAATAAAATATAAAAACCAAATTTTAAATAAGTATAAGAATGAAGAAAATGGGGTTAACCCAGGATGGTAATGTTGCTGGTAATGGTGTTGTAGTTCTTTTTTGGTTTTTTTGGTTTGTTTGTTTTTCCATAACTTGTGAATCTGCAAATATACACATTCTGTATTTTTCATATAAAAGAAACTATACTGTAGTGGGGCTTGCTAATTTCTTGTTTTTGATTTATGTATGTTTTGTTTTGTTTTGCTTTACTTTTGTTTCATATGTTGATTGTTTAATTTAAGACTAAAAGAAAATTAATTGAATGAGAGGTAAAACTTGAGGGGGTAGGGACAAATAAGTAATTACTTCTGCCTACTCCTTTTCAAACAAATAATGGAATGATATTTGGAAATGACTGTGAAGGCACATGTTTGAAATAAAAATGAACTGAAAAAACTGAAAGTTTCAAACATCAAAGACCTGAAATACAGAAAAACAACAACAGCTGCAGTCAGTGAACTCACCTCAGAGTCTCCAGTCGACAGTTTGGACTCTCCAGTCCAGCACACAGAAGCTTCTCTGCTGAATCCTGCAGGTTGTTCCAACTCATGTCCAGCTCTGTCAGATGGGAGGGGTTGGACGTCAGAGCTGAGGCCACAACTTCACAGTGAGTCTCTGAGAGTCCACAATATGTTAGTCTGTGATGATAGAAAATATAAAATGTGTTATTATAAAAGCAGAAAATCTGTGTTATAAACAGAAACTGAATGTATATGAAGACAAAACAGAGTGAGGTTATAATCTGATGAACATCTGCTCTTCACATCTGTGCTTCAGCTCCTCTTACTGTGTTTGACATGACACAATGATTCCGTCTCTCTCAGACCTGCAGACTTTTAATGAGAATCTTTGTTTGGCTTTAATCTGCAGATGAAGGAGGAAGATGGTGTCATATTTAGGCTTCCATAATGTCCACAGTCTGTCACTGAGATCTGATCCAGAGTCAGAGTGAAGACACACATTTGGACTGTTTCCTGTTTTGACTCCAGAACATTTTGAATGAGTTCAGCTCAGTGAAGAGTTCCAGCTGGAAAGATGATCTCTGTTTGCTACCTGCTGCTGTCAGGTACGACTGTTCACATCCACACGCAGGAAAAACCTGCTGACTGTTACCAAACGGAGCAGAAATCTCATCACTGGACAATAATGATGAATGAACTCAGAGCTAGAGCAGGGCGATATGACCAAAAATATTTATCACGATATACATTTGAAAATTTGCGATAACGATATAACTGACGATATAATTGACACTAGACAAAATACTTTACAACTCCACAACTTTATTAGTGCAAAAAAACCCATCAATGTATTTTCACTTAAACAAGCAGCTGTTTTTTATGTGCATTAAAGTTATATAAAAATGTAACAGTGCAAATTCCTTGCTGCCAGTTTAACCAAAAGGCATTTCCAGTGTAAACTGTCCGACATATCCTCAGCATAACCATGTATAATATCCACAAAACTTAAAAAGAGCTTATACACACACAATACAGTAATATTATGTTGAAGCACAGTACGTATCACTCCATGAGGCGCCTGCGCACGATAGCCGTAATGTTCCGACAATCCATCAAGCGGTGCGGCTTCAGTAGCTTAGCAAAGTCGTACTGAAACATCTGACAGATTTTCGGGCGCCGTGTACCACATAAAATCGTTTCGAGGTCAGTAAACACAACCGGAATTCATACATAAGGCACACGGGATTATAAGGGACACTGCCGATTTTCAGAAAAATAAAACGATTGATTTTAAGTGTGCCGTATTTTCCAAACAACACGGTAATAACGACGCCCCGCTAACATGCGCTACCAAAAATAGTGCTTTGTTGTGTATCTGACGGACGAAAGCTAAACCAGTTCCACACCACTGAAGTTGCAGCATTTTTACAAACCAGTTCTGGTTCATCCGTTTCATTTAACGATCCACTTTCGCTCTTCTCATTCTGCGTCGCTGCCATGTGCGTATGTAAACATAGGCACTGCGCATGCGCGTTTTACCCATATTCTATCGCAATATTTCATTTTCCTATCGTTGCCCAACATTATACCGGTATTACCGTGAACGGTATGATATAGCCCAGCCCTACTCAGAGCTGCTGATATCAGATCTGATTTCAGGGGAACTAAACACAGAAATGATTGGCTCATTTTAGCTTTCTGAGCCATTATCTGCTGGTGCGTCGCTAGTTGGCAGAAAATGATTTGTATTCCTGTTCAGGGCTTCAGTGTTTATGAGTCCAGATCAGGGGTGGGCAATCTCAGTCCACGAGGGCCGGTGTCCCTGCAGGTTTTAGATGTGTCCTCGAACCAACACAGCTGATTTAAATGGCTAAATTAGCTCCTCAACATGTCCTGAAGTTCTCCAGAGGCCTGGTAACGAACTAATCATGTGATTCAGGTGTGTTGACCCAAGGTGAGATCTAAAACCTCCGGGGACACCGGCCCTCGTGGACTGAGATTGCCCACCCCTGGTCCAGATCCAGGTGACAGCAAGTCAAAATGATGTTACCTGTCTGTGTCCAGCAGCAGCCTGTATTCACTTTGAATATAGTTAGAAACGGGCATCGATCAGTTTATCTTGACTGGTTTGTAAATGTCACTGTTTCCATTGGACCTGAGTGACGGTACAAAGACAGAGAGGAAGAGAAAGGAGAGAGAGGATGGAGACAGCAAAGAGAGAGCAAACACAGACAGGTGAGAGTGGACAGGTGACCAAGGTCAGCAACCAATCAGAGAGCTTCTGTTTGACCCACAGTCACTGATGATGACTGCACATAACCAAGCAGTGTGTTACTCTGATATCAAATATGGATCCTGCTCTTCTAATAATGATCATCAGATGATATTATTGTGTTATTTTGTAGCTGAATACGATGTTTGTGTGATTATCAGTGAAAGAAGCAGTGAGGAGGATGAGAGAGAGAGAGGACAGAGGGTGAAGTTAGAAACACTAAAAAGATTTTTCATGGATTTCATGGATGATTTGAGTGATTTCCAGCAGGACACTTAAACATGTCAGTGGACGTCCTAAAGAACATATTCACTGATATGAAACGTGTCATTGAACAGGATTAATATCAGTGGAAACATGGTGGAAACAGCTGTGACTGCATGGATGTGGCACACTTCAAATCTGATCTCCACTCTTGGATTTGGGATCCATGGAGCTGCTGCTGAGTCTGTACAATAAAGGATGGTGTGGAAGGTTGCAGCGTACGGACACAAACACTGTGTGGTTACAACATGAACCTCCCACCGTCTATACGGCACTGATGACATCATGACGTTTGCCAGGAAGTTAGCTCAGGGATGTAAACAGCAGCCAGAAACACAGCAGTGAATTCCATCAGCAGAAAACAGGGACGACATTTCAGCAGCAACAACTAAACACTGAACAATCAGCTGATTAATGAGGACATGAAGTCAGACATTAGGAGCAGCAGCAGGAATGAGAGTGAATCCATGAGCTGCTGTGACATCAGCATTAGCTCACAGATTTGACACATGTTCAGTCCAGATGTGTCTTCTCACTCAGTTTGTCCCACTGTTGGCAGTAAGAGAGCACAGCTGGTTCACCTCTGACCCTCACTCTGACCCACAGCTCTGTCACTCATCAGGACATCACACTTTAATCACACTAAACCAGAGTCTTCCTCAGCACCTTCATCCTCACTCACCATGTTTATGCCACTAAACTCTGTGTCTGTAGTTCTGTCTGTACTCAGAGGAGAAGCTCAGACGGTGACTGCTCTGGATATTTGTCTCTGTTTGTAACATCAGAGTTCACTACAAAGAAGCTCTTCATAGATTCTTATTTCTGTCTCTCTAACAGCAGCGTCTGAATGACCAACAACAGCAGCAGGTTTAAACTACTGACTACATGTAGATGTGAGTCTACGACAATGCAGCGTACCAATGCAGGATCATGCAAAGTGCACACACACGTTTCCTGATCAACACAAAATATCATTTTATCTGAGAAACTCAAACTAATGAGAGTCGTTTAGTTCTGTGTATATCTGAAGAAGTAAACTACACTAATTAATGATGTTAGTGATCACATCTGGACTCACCGAGCCTTTCTGCAGTTCCTCACAGCTGGAATCAGTCTCTGTCGTCCCCGTTCTGATGTGTGGTACTTCTGCAGGTCCAACTCATCCAGAACCTCCTCTGACATCTGCAGCATGAAGGCCAGAGCTGAGCACTGGATCTCAGAGAGTTTCTCTGATCTGTTCTCTGACTTCAGGAACTCTTGGATCTCCTGAAATAATGAGAGGTGGTTCATCTCCATCAGACAGTGGAAGATGTTGATGCTTCTGTCAGGAGAGATTTCATCACTGTTCATCTCCTTCAGGTTGTTGATGACTCTCTGGATGGTTTCTGCACTGATCTCTGTCTGACCCAGCAGACCTCCTAAGAGTCTCTGGTTGGACTCCAGACAGAGGCCATGAAGGAAGCGAACAAACAGGTCCAGGTGGCCATTTTTACTCTGGAGGGATTTTTCCATGACTCTCTTCAGGAAATCATCCAGACTTGATTTCCAATAACTGTTTCCCAGGAAGTCCTCCACCACCTTTGTCTTCCTGTTGTTGAGACAGTGGAACCTGTAGACGGCAGCCAGAAACTCCTGAATGCTCAGATGAACAAAGCAGTAGACTGGTTTCTGGAAGCTCACACACTCTCTTTTGAAGATCTCTGTACAAACTCCTGAGTACACCGAGGCCTCTGTCACATCCAGACCACACTGCTCCAGGTCTTCTTGGTAGAACATGATGTTTCCTTCCTCCAGATGTTCAAACGCCAGCCTCCCCAGCTTCAGAAGAACTTCCCTGTCAGCCTCCATCAGCTCCTGTGGACTCGTCTCATGTCCCTCATGGTACTTGTTCTTCTTCCTCTTTGTCTGAACCAGCAGGAAGTGTGAGTACATGTCAGTCAGGGTCTTGGGCAGCTCTCCTCTCTGCTCTGTAGTCAACATGTGCTCCAGAACTGTAGCAGTGATCCAGCAGAAGACTGGGATACTACACATGATGTGGAGGCTCCTGGTTGTCTTCATGTGGGAGATGATTCGGCTGGACAGCTCTTCATCACTGAATCTCCTCCTGAAGTACTCCTCCTTCTGGGGGTCAGTGAAGCCTCGTACTTCTGTTACCCTGTCAACACATGTAGGAGGGATCTGATTGGCTGCTGCAGGTCGGGAAGTTATCCAGACGAGAGCCGAGGGAAGCAGATTCCCCTGGATGAGGTTTGTCAGCAGCTGGCTGACTGATGACTTCTGTGTGACATCAGACAGCAGCTTCCTGTTGGTGAAATCCAATGAAAGTCTGCTTTCATCCAGGCCGTCAAAGATGAACAAAAGCTGAGAGACAGCCAGCTTCTCTGCTGTGACCTTCTGTAATGTTGGATGGAAAACATGGAGCAGCTCCAGAAGACTGTACTGCTCATCTCTGATCAGGTTCAGCTCCCTGAATGAAAGCAGAACCACCACACTGACATGTTGGTTCTCCAAGCCCTCTGCCCAGTCCAGAGTGAACTTCTGCACTGAGAAGGTTTTTCCAACACCAGCCACGCCGTTGGTCAGAACCACTCTGATGGGTCTCTGTTGGTCAGGGAAGGCTTTAAAGATGTCCTGGCACCTGATTGGAGCGTCATGGAGGGCGTCCATCTTGGAAGCTGTCTCCAGCTGCCTCACCTCATGTTGGGTATGAACCTCTTCACTCTGTCCCTCTGTGATGTAGAGCTCAGTGTAGATCCTGTTGAGGAGGGTTCTACTTCCTGTTTCATCACTTCCTTCAGTCACACGTTCACATCTCCTCCTCAGACTGATCTTATGTTCATCTAAAACCTCCTGCAGACCAACATCTGCTGAAAGAAAGAAAAACAGAAAGAAAACTCTTCAATGTCTGAACAACAACAAGAAGTCCAGTTTTCAGAAACGAGTCCATCAGCAGACAGATGTTCAGTCTTACTTTCTCCACACTGGGGACAGGAGGAGCCTCCTGATGAAGCAGACTGGTCCCAGTATGAGCAGATGCACTGTCTGCAGAACCAGTGTCCACAGCTGGTAGAGACTGGATCCTTCAGGACGTCCTGACACAAAGCACAGCAGGACAGCTGCTCCTCACAAACACCACTCCTCTTCCTCTCTCTGTGAACACATTTCTTTATCACTAACATCATTCACTGACAGATGCTAAAACTATTCAAATTTAAAAGATGGTTCAGAAGTTGTGATGGTCACAGAGTAAAGTGGAGATACTTTTGTTTGTAGGCAGCGTTCAGTCTGGAAACAAAGTGATGCTTCATTGATTTCATCAACAATAATGAGCTGCTTTTCCTGTCTGCCTGTCTTATTAAACACTCAGTGATCTGCCTGCAGTTTGCTTTGAATACACACTTCCTGCAAAGACTTCACAATAAAAGTCTTCCATCAGAGGGCACTGCTTATATTCTTTATGTTTTCCAGTCAGTGTGCAGAGTTTAGCTTGGTTTAGTTCATTTTCATTACTTTACAGAAGTAACTGATTAGTTACAGAAACATATCCAACGTGAGCAGTTTCCCCTCCAGCATCAACTCTAAGCAGCTAAAACAAAATTATCCCAGCTGTGAGTCAGACTGTACTCGGTGCCACATTACAGATGTGGTTTCTGACAGCTGCTCCAGCTGCAGGATCAAACACGAGTCCAAACATCTTTGTCTTTGCTGATTCTTTATTATTTAACACAACATGTAATCCTTGTCCCAGTATTAGTTATGCAGCGTTTAACATTAGCATTGTTAGCATGTCTGCAACAGAAACCTGGTCAGAAACTGTTGAGAGGGGCCGACACAGGAGAAGTTATTACAATCAACCCACCGCTGACTCTGTCACAGTCAGGGGGTCATGCAGTGGGCCAACCCACTCCCACTCAGTCTGAGGGCAACCCACACTGCACACTGGTCCTAGTGTCAAATCAAACAACAATTACAAAGAAGGAGGAGAGGTAGGAAAGACTGAGGAAAGGAAGCAATCAAAGGAAACACTAACAGATCAGCTTCTGTAGCGTCTCTGGGTTCTCCTGGTGACTCTGTGTCCACACTGACTCCAGTAGCTCCTCTTTATATATTTATTCATTTATTATTTATGTGATTCTCCTGTTCTTTTCCTCCCGACCTCATTTTGATCAGGACAAGTTTTCCTCTGAGTAAAACTAATGAGACTGTTCTCTGCTGTGAGATGAAGGCTCCAGGACGTCTACATAGGGTTTAAATATTTCACAGTATTTCCTAAGTTCAGTCTCAGGAGTGAAGCTTCACCACAATCATTTTCAAAGCTTTCTCTCCACTGATCAAACTACAACTCTTAGATTAGAACTGCAGACTTTAAATGCTATGTTTGGAAACTTATTGTCACAGGACAACATGACAGATTGTTTCCATGTTTGTCCAAATAGTTTTTTCTTGGCTTCCAGCAGTTAATCTAGTTTTAAATGAGTCGTATCCAGGAAGAAAAAGAAAACCTGTTTCAGGTGATCATTCACTGCAGTATAATCCATCTATAAGATCAAATAAATACGGGAAACATTGCTGACAGAATCTGCTGTGACGACTTTGTACAGCAGCTCTAAACATTTCTGTAACTGCTGATCGTTCCCGTCAGTTTGATGCTTCTAAAACATTTTCTTACTTTTCTTTGACGTTCTTTGGAACAACGACTTGTTTGCTTTGGGTCTGTCTTACTTTCTCCTGACACTTACTTCATATACACAATATCCTCGTGAGAACCAGCCTATTTATGTCCTCTGAAAAGGACATTAATTTTCGGTCTATATCTTTTGAGTTATTCAAGCTACCCTACTAACTCCTGATGTGATAGATAGAGGACATCCTGGGCTTTCCATTGATATCTAATGTTTGGTGGCCTCTTTTAGCTCCAAATAGGCAGGAAACCACAAGAAATGCTCAATTTTTGCCTCGGTTTGAAGGAGGATACTGCCAACAGAATTCAGTCACCATCCAAAACACTGAACTCAGGTGTTCCTGTCTCTTCCATGACCGTGTATGTACCAAATCAGCACCTGGGCATGCAGACTGCTTCTACAAGTATCTGTGAAAGAATAGCTCTCAGGAGCTCAGTGAAGTCCCGCGTGGTGGAAATCACAGAGTGGGGTCAGTGGATGGTGAAGTGCAGAGTTTAATTTGGCCTTCAGATGAGCTCAAGAACAGAGTGTCATTAAAGAGGTTTCCATGGCGACCAGCTGCATCCAAGCCTTACATCACAAAGCACACGGCAAGTGGAGACGTGTTCTCCAGAGTGACCAATCACACTTCTCCATCTGACAATCTGACTGAGGACTACAGGTTTGGTGGTTGCCAGGGCAACAGTACTTGTATGGCTGCACTGTGCCAAAAATAAAGTCGTCATCAACACTTGTAGAACAGTTTAAGCTGTTATATGTTGAACTCATAAACTGACATCATATCAAATGCTGTGGATTCAGAATATGATGTCACTCAGGTTTACATGTGTGTGAAGGCAGACGAGTCAGTACTTTTGGTAATATTATAATAATAATTATTATTATTATTATAATATTCTCCATTGAAATCTTCATCCTCCACTCCAAAGGTCACAATCTGAAGGAAACATCTGGTTTTGTTCCCTGTGATTAACTCTGAGCATCAGTATGGTGGGATTTATCCACTACATCCACACCACTGTGGTTCAGTGTTGTCCTGATGGAGTAACAGCAGCCAGTATGATCCAGGCTTTAGCTGCTGGGTCTCTGTGTGACCTCTCAGACTGTTTAACAGATCAGACACAAAGAGAATCAGAGCAGCTCTTTAAAGACAAACATGAACCCACTCAGGTCACACTTTCCCCACAGATATGAGCATCACTGTCCTCAAACAGCAAATGACCAAGTCTAACATTTGGATCTTTTCTCTTTCATTGTTTTCTTTTTAATGAATCTTTGTAACAATCTGAGGATGTTTCAGGTCAGATTTATCCAGGAAACACAAACATGTAAAGGAGTCATCACAGCTCTCTGACCTCATTGGTCCAGGTTCACCACTGAAGAGTGGATTTAGATCTTTGGACCGGTCACTCCTCACAGACGAACAGCTGGATCCTGCAGACTCTGCTCTGTCCTCTTCTTCCTCCATCATCATCTTCTTGTGGACTTCAGTCAGTCTGAGAGGTAAACCACAAACACTCAGTGAGTTCACATTAACAAGAGTCACTGAGTTACAGTCGCTGACCTCTGACCTGTCATGTAACCTAGAAACCAGGTCACATGATCCAGATCAGGGATCACAGAAACCTGATCTTACCTGCTGACTCTGACATTTGAGACCTTCCAATAACAAAACACAAAAAGGAGAAACTGACAGAACATTAGGAACAGCTCTGAGTCTGATACAGTCAGCTCTCTGCAAACTCCGACCTCAGTATGAATTAAAGCTCTTTTATGGGCTCTCAGACACTTTAGGATCACATGATGTTCACACATGATATCTGTGACTGTCCTAGTGACCTTCATGTTGATGCAGATCTCAGCTCCACATCAGCTCTGCTGAATAATCTAAAGTTTGTCTGACATCAGGAATCAGACGCTGTCATGAGCACACCTCCATGTTTCTGTTTCTCTGACACACTGAATTCAAACAGTCTGAGGAAACAAGGATGAACTTGGAGCTCCTGCAGGCTCTGACTTTATTCCTGGAGACACATGAATCACATGGTTTTATCCACATTTGGACTGTTTTATCTCCTCAGTTTGAATTGAAGTTGTTTAATCCTGAGTGAAACTAACACATCAGCTGACAGCTGTAATCCGCACCAATCAGCTGTCAGAGAGACTCATTCACATGCAGCTCAAACTCTTCTCTGCTGAATTGGAGAACTTTGTTTCTGTGACTGTGTGAAACTCTGATCCACAGCAGAAGAGTTCACCTGATGTCCACATGAAGAAGATCCACAGTGAAGCTTCTCAGTGTACAAACACTTTGGAGACCTGATCATTAGGGCTGTTCGATATAACGATATATATCGGATGACGATATAAAAACGTCTATCGTTTCATTTTACGCTATCGTTTGTTTCGTGGTGTCGCAAAATAAACTGTTTACGGCAATATTTTTTCATTATTTTGATGGTCACTGTAGTGGCTATATTAATTTCCTAAAGTTCTCTCTTTCTCTTATATTTAATATAACCACACTACGGATGGACAAGCGCCCGTTTTTATGCGTTGTCATTAGCAACAACGACGGTAAAACCGTCACGTGTCAGCTTGTTTATTTTCCACATAAACCTTTCACAATAAAGCTCAAGATCCTGTTGAGACTTTTCAAAATAAACTGAATCACGTGAAAGATGCAGAGTGTTTACGGATGAGAAGCAAAAAAGAGCCGTCAGGTGCTAAAAAATAAACCTTAGACTCAAACGTTAGAACAGGCTTTTCCCCGCAGCACGCTGTGTAATAAATACTCACAACCTGTCTAAAAATGTATCGTTTCATGCATCAGTTAAAACACTCGACTCCAGGTACGCGACGCCCAGCTGGAAACACTTCACGCAAGTCGAGCTGCCCGACATTCACAGAATTTACAGAAAATGTTACATTTTTGTGATTTATATCGTTATCAGACGATAGATGTCTTAATATCGGGATATGAGATTTTGGTCATATCGCACAGCCCTACTGATCATTGTTCCCATACTGTCCTGACTCAGATCATTTTCTTGTTGCTTAGTTTTATACATTTGTGCACACAGGAAGGGCCTTGAAAGAGAAAATTATCAGAATCTTGAACAGATTTGTGCTGTTTGTGCTCAAAGTAAGAAAGTAAAAGTAACTCGTTTCTACCACCTGTTTTGGTTCAAAGCTCACTGAACTTTGTGCTACAAAGAAAATTTTGTAATGATTGTGAACGACCCCGATGAAGGCCACAACCTGAAACGCGTTGGTCAATTATTAAAGCTGTTTGATAGGTTCGTAGCTTGAACCCATTCGCTGGAACGTTGAAGGCAATGTAATTACACAGCAAGCAAGACACAAGTAGGCAACGTTCTTTGTGTTACTCATGCATGAGGAGACCTGCCTGGAGCCAAGTGTCGTTCCACCCACTTGACCTCCGTCAGATTCTCAGCCAGGTTCCCCATAGCACTCCTTTTATTGTGGTTACATGAACATATGATGTTTCATATAGGTATACATGTGAACAAAGAATACCCGTGTGTGTGTGTGTGTGTGTGTGTGTGTGTGTGTGTGTGTCTGTCAGGAGTCAGACCATGTTTCTTTTTAGCTGAAAAACCTTACACCAGGTAACCTGCAGTGTTGAAAACGTGTTTCCTGACTATGTTTGCTACCCTACAATCCGTCCTGCTCTGTAGTAAAATCAGCGATATTTGACCGTCCTGTTGCTCCCATTGACATTTATACAGCCTATTTAAAATCTAAAACTTAACATTGTCCGTAGCTGCTGTTGTTACCACTGTCCTGTTTGAAATGTGTGGGGTCAAGATGTGACCCCAGGAAGACTCCCCAAAGCTGGTGCCAGGAGTCTAGCGGTCCATCTAAACAAAAGACTCTTATGCTTAACCAGATACAGAGTAGGTGTCCTCCTATACCATAAAACAATAAGACAAGGCACGACCTCTCCCATGCTCTGGGTGTGAAAGCCAGAGTGATCTGGAATGCACACAACGTGTGTCTGCAGACTACTAAGGATCAAACTTCTATTAATCTACAACTAATTATAAAACTCTAAGCATATATGAGTAGATATTTCTAAGCATAAAAGACAATCAACAATACAAAACCTAACATTGTTCTTCTTTCTTCAAGTGTTGCTGGAGTTCCTGCTTTTTGTAATGATTGTGAATGCACATGTTTGAAATAAAAATGAACTGAACATTAATATAATAATTAAATATCAGTAGATGTGAACCCAAACTTTTAATTCTGATTGTTTTCAGCTTGAATCAAACACAGTTAGTCTGACTCAGTTTTTTGCAGCACGTTTCACAATATGAAAAAACATAATGTCACATGTACAGACCCGATATCTGATTTAAAAACATATGTGAGATTTCCATTTCCAGTTTATCCAACACTAATGAGCAGTCTGTACCTTTAAATGTAAGCTCTCTTATCCCTGTCCATCCTGATCTTTCTTCAGCTCTCTTTCTTTTCTGTGCGTTAGTTTGTCAGTTGAAGTTTTTGAGCTGATAAAAATGCTGCATTTGAAATTACCTGCAAAATAAATCCCTGTTCCACTTTTAACGCACGGCTTTGGCACACGTCGTCTGTTTTTATCTGACATCTCCTGGTGATAAATGAAGGAACAGAAGCCTTTCATGTGTTTCTATTGAGGCTTAGATGTTTGACGGCTCGTAGTGATGTGAAGTAAGAACGCCCCAAAAATGTGTTACACAGACAGTACCTGTTATGGTCCTGTGACCCAGTGTTTATGTGTTCTCTGGGTTCATTAATATTCTTTGATTTAGTGTTAATACTGGTTCTGTTTCCTCTCCTGTGTACAGTGGTGGGTTTTGATACAGGCGACATCAGGGTGGCATCGTGGTGGGGGCGGAGTCAGTGTTGGCATTGGCAAAAAAAGGTTGCTCCCCCAACATCATGCCAGCACATTTTTGTGATTACATGGGCACCGATCGGATTTCTATCGCTCATTTGCGGGATCCTTTACATGTTTAATTTCCTGGTTGCTAAAGTGGATTTTCAGTTGTTCAGAAACCAAAAGCACGTTTTTAAGAAACAGTTTAAATGGGATTAGAGGGAATTACTTTTTTGCACTCCAGTTTATATCCAACAACATCAAAGAGTTCATGTTACTAACAGCTCACCTCTCTGCAGCAGACACTTTAAAATAAATGATGACATCTTTAGACTGGTCACTCTTACAGGACACACAGCTGGGTCCAGGTTCAGGTTTGCGTTTAGTTCCTGGTGGGTTCCTGTGAATAATGATGGAGCAGTGATGTGAGTGCTGAGCTGTGACATGGAGAAGAGTCATGGACAGTTAGAGATGGTCATCTCACCTCTGAGCTTTGGTCTGGCTCTCATGTTCCCCACACAGAGTGCTTTTAGAGGGAGGGACTCCCTCCTGTTTGCTCTCACTGCCACCCATGCTGCTCAATTCAGCTCACACACACTTTCTACCTGCAGAGGAAACACAAATCATTCATGTGCACATCAGCTGAGAGCTGCAGAGGTCGTGTCTGATGTGTTGGACTAACATCCATCTGAGACACAGCTTTCATCAGTTCACTACAAAAAGTGTCACAGAGCCGAGTTCAGCCTGCAAATCCTCCATTACTGTAGTCCTACAAAGGTCAAACATGGCTGCAGAGAGCAGCTTTATGTCAGTAACATGTCCAGGACCAAGCTGACTGCTTACAGAGTTCATACTCTAACTGCTAGCTGCTCTGCTAAGCTAACTCATGTTAATGCTGCTCAGAAAATGTTTATAAAATATTAAAGAGTGAAAAGTAAAGCTTGGAGTCACAGGATGATGCTGATGTAAGCAATGAGAGCACTGAGTTCTTCATCGTTGTTACAGTTCCTTTTTTTTTAAGCCACAGAAAAAATCTTAAGGAAAAAAATGAAAATGCTGATAAATCTGTTTATCTGTAAGACAAAACGTAGCTTAGTTTGTGGAAAGCTGCATGAAGCTGACAGCGATATTTGTCTCAAAACTGCACATGTGATGGAGAGAAATGTTTTAGATATTTGTGCACAGGAAGGTTTTTGATTCGTGAAGCTGAACATCATATACATGATGAGGATCTACTCAGGTTGGGATGTGTGAATTGCAGCACACACTTGTGAGTCCTCAGATGAAACACACAAATCATTGCACACATGTGTAAATCTGTGGATCATATGGTACCCAGTTGAGTTACTCTAGAGACCAGCTTGTCTGTTAATGAGCTGAGATCTTTTATTGGGACTCTTCATCCAAGAGAAACCCTCCCTGTCACCTGTATCCATGGTTACTGACTGTCACCTGAGTGCACTGAGAGCAGAGAGAGGCTGTGCAGCGCTGACGTCAGTGTGCGCAGCTGCAGAAGGGAGTTTCTCGCTGTTCTCAGTGACGTAATGACTCTGTTGTGTTTCTGTTCCTAATTATTCAGGTTGATTCCAAACCCTCTGTTTCTGATGTGACGTCATCCCAGACACACGATGACAAACAGCTTTACTTTAACTTTACATTTATAATTTTGTTTCTTTCAGGAGAGTCCAGATTCCTACACAAACACTCAGAGCCTGAAACACAGAGACTAACTTAAACGTTTTTTCCTCTTAAAATCAAAGCGACAGCAGAGCGAGCAGAGAAAGAAACGACAGAGCAAATATTCACAGCATGTTTATTTTTCATCTGTTTCCACGTCACGTAGCGGCCTCACTCAGAGCTCAGGGCGCGGTCAGCCTCTTGGTCCAGCTGTGAGTCTGTTACCGTGAATCAGAATAACTATCAGAACTATGGAGCGGCTGATTTGTGCTGAACTAAGCTGCACACAGCTGATGTTAGCCAGGAAACATTACACACTGCTAACGTTACCTTAACACGGAGCTTCACACGGAGACGATCAGCGTCAAAGTTCAGGAGAGAAAAACTTCGGGAAGGGAAAAACCAGGGAGGGGCTTGTGGGACAGAGGGTCCACAATCCCACAGCCACAAACACTCTGACCAATCACAGCGCTCCGTTTCACTCTGCTTTTGTTACGTTCCCTCTGCTTTTCCACAGCAGTAAACTGCGTCATTAACAGTCAGACAGGATGGAGTCAGTGAACGCAGCACTTTTTCTGTTGAACGTAGAAAAACACAGAATAGATTAGTTTGAGTGAATGAGCAGCACATGTTTGTCTGCACAGACCATAATAATACTGACAGGCGGCTGTTTGTTCAGAGCTGATTTATTTCTGCTCATTTTCCTGTTTGAAACACAAACATCTGTCAACACTTTGTTTCAGCTCCACATTCATCCAAACATCCTCAGAGTTCTCTCCTGACAGTCAGACATTTAACCTGAGAGCAGGGGCGAGTTTAGCCCATGAATCAAAGCACCCCCAAAGATTTCGTACTTTTTTTGACAATATTTGCTGTTTGTGGGATACACTACTAAAAATATAGAAATCATACAGTACGTAATTGAGATGGAACATTTTTACAACAAAAGTATAGATAACCCCCCCCTCCCAAAATGGTTTGTTCCATCTCGGCTCTCCGGCTCTAGCGCCGCTGCTGCCAGAGCGATAGTGGCTGAGACGCAGCGGAGCGGAGGTGGAAGTGCCTGGCTTAACCTTCAGTTACTCTTTCTATAGTTAGGTATGTATATATAGTTATGTAGTTAGGTAGGAGTCAGGCCATGTTTCTTTTTAGCTGAAAAACCTTACACCCAGGTAACCTGCAGTGTTGGAAACCTATGTTTGCTACCCTACAATCCGTCCTGCTCTGTAGTAAAATCAGCGATATTTGACCATCCTGTTGCTCCCATTGACATTTATACAGCCTATTTAAAATCTAAAACTTAACATTGTCCGTAGCTGCTGTTGTTACCACTGTCCTGTTTGAGATGTAATGAGAGAAGCTGCTTATTTTGTCATATGTGCTGATATTGAACCCAAGGTACTAACTAGCTAACTGACTGGATGCCCATTAACCTTATAACTCCTGTTTGTGTGTGTGTGTGTGTGTGTGTGTGTGTGTGTGTGTGTGTGTGTGTGTGTGTGTGTGTACAGAGAGACAGCCAGGTTCATAATGCAAGACTTTTAACTAAGACACAAAAAAGAGAGCACATTACACCAGTGTTATGTTCATTGCACTGGTTTCCAGTACATTTTAGAATTCATTTTAAAATCTTGGTACTGACTTTTAAAGCTTTGAATTGCGATGCCCCCTGCCTACATTTCTGATATTTTATAACCCCACGCTCACTTCGCAGCCTGAGATCATCTAAACCAAGGCTGGTGTCCCACGAACTCGTTTTAAGACCAGAGGTGATAGATCTTTTAGAGCGGTGCCCCCAGGTTGTGGAATTCACTTCCACCATCATTGCGTTGCCTTGATTGTATTTATTTTTCTTAAAGGCAGCTTAAGACTCATTAATTTAGGTTGGCTTTTAATTAGATTTGTGCTGTATGTTTGATAATTAATGTATTTTATGTATTTCTGTTTTATATTACTGTGAAGCACTTTGTGGTTTTTATCCTGTGAAAAGTGCTGTACAAATAAATTGATTTGAATTGATTTGTTAAGGGATATGAGGACGTTTTTTCAAAAAAACATTCAGGTAAAAGTGTAAGATCAAATGATCCATCGATAAAGGATAATGTTGGATCAGTGTTTCAATATTTATATCCTTTATTAGGTGTACATGTGGTTTGGTTATTTGCCTTTTGGTTGAAAGTACACTGAGAGAGGACTTTTTGTTAGTGATCTTAATAGTATTTTTTAATCTAATTGAATACAATCTATTTGTGTATGATTGTCCAAAGAGGGAGAGAGGAAAGAGGAAAACATGAGGAGAAAGTACAAAGTCTGGAAGAACCAGGTAAGAAAACAGACAGGAAATACTAACAGGCAAAACAGAAACTGTTAAACTGGCAAAGAAAAAAAAAACAACTAATTTTACTCATACAGTCTGGAAGTTGTGTTGTCCCTATATTAAAGCTGCTGTACAGAATCTGCAAAACAAACTGGGTTGTCAGCCCTGGCACTGCATTACCATATTGAGCTTCAGTCAGAGGAAGTCACGGTTTCAAAAAAAACGTTTTGAAGCTCAAGAGTGAGGCTGGTGCCATCCCAGATATGTTAACATTGTACAATATTCTGGATAATCAGATCTTCCCCACACTGAAAACTGTTATTCAGGTTGCCCTAACAAACCCAGTTAGCAGCTGTAGCTGTGAAAGGTCTTTTAGAGTCTTGAGTCAGCTCCATACCTGGCTGAGAAGGACCATGGGTCAAAGCAGACTCCAGCATCTGGCTGTGATGTCAGCTGAGAAAGCGATGCTTGAGACTCTTGACCACCAAAAATGTGATAGACAGATTTACCAACCTCAAGGTGAGGCACATAGGATAAAAGAAAAGAAAAAATCTGCAGAGCCATAGTAGAATCTGCAGTAAAGAGCTTTTCATACATTGTACCACAGGCCAAGGTGTCTCCATTTTTCTAACCTTTTAATAATATTTTGTACATTTCAAGGACTCTTCTATTTTTGGAGTGTATTTTTATGTATCTGTATTATATTATACAGACACTTTAAAAGTGAATCTCTGTCCAAAAAATGCACTCAGTTTACTTTTTACTCACTGTGAGCATCATTCATTATTTTCCCACAGTAATTAAGGTAAGTATATGTATTTTTTCATTCAAACAATGTCTGTCTAGAGCCAAACCAAAATCAGTGCATGTAGTTGAAGAGACTGACTTAAGCGAGACTTTCTTTGTGGGCATGGTGTCACGTGAGGATGTAAAAAGTGAGCATAACGTAGCAGAAGACGGTGAGAGACACTCAGATTATGAAGATACATGGATTGTTTCACTCCCAATACAAAGAACTTTGGTGGCACTAAGGACTGATACAGGTGCACAGACAAACCTAATCAGCATGACAGAGATGAATGCTATGAAACCAAAGCCCAAAATAATAAAGAAAAGAGTACCTCTGAAAGACTACAATGGGAAGAATATTGAGAGCAGTGGTCAATGCAGACTTAAAGTGACAATAAAACATAAAGATTATGATGTGTTGTTTAATGTTGTTCCAGAAGGTCGTGAATCACTGCTGGGTGGCGTGACATCCAAAAGATTAAAGCTAGTAGACAGAGTGTATCACATCAGCTGTGCAGAAGCAGCGAGTGGTCAGCGAGGAGCAGTTGACTCCATTGTACGGCATTATGAGGATGTCTTCAAAGGTTTGGGATGCCTACCATGCACTTACAGTATCCAGCTGAGGGAGGATGCAAGGCCAGTGATCCATTCACCACGTAGAGTCCCAGCTCCACTGAAGGACCATTTAAAGAAAGAACTGGACAGGATGTCGCAGTTGCAGGTCATTACAAAGGTGGAAGAACCAACTGAGTGGGTAAACTCAATGGTGTGTGTGGATAAGAGGAATAAAAACAATGATTTGAGAATATGCATGGACCCTGGCGATTTAAATCAAGCCATAAAACGGGAGCACTACCAGATACCAAAGCGTGAAGAGATTGCAAGTGAAATGGCAGGCGCCAAATACTTCTCAAAGCTAAATGCAGCACAGGGTTTCTGGCAAATAAAGCTAGATGTGAAAAGTTCAAAATACTGTACTTTCAATACACCTTTTGGCAGGTACAGATTCCTCAGAATGCCATTTGTCATAATTTCAGCATCTGAGATTTTTCATCGTGCCATGGACAACATGTCAGAGGGATTACAAGGTGTTCGCTGTTATGTTGATGATGTGGTTGTTTGGGGCTCCACCCTACAAGAACATAATGAAAGACTGGTGAAGGTGCTGCAACGTGTGAGGGAGAATGGATTAAAGCTAAATCGTGACAAGTGTCATTTTGGTGTAGAGGAAATAACATTTTTAGGAGATAAATTCTCTGCTGGAGGTATTGAGCCAGATGAAAGAAAAATAAAAGCCATCGCAACAATGCCACGCCCAACTGATAAGATATCTGCCTGCACTGACTGCAGGGCCCAGCTACAGGATCATGTTCAGCTATAAATAGACTGCATGTTTTACAGGGACTGTCAGCACTAAAGGAGGCCGAGGACAAACTAAACAGGACACAAACAAACACACACAGTTTGTTTGTGAAGAAATTCGGCCAGTGAGTTTGATTCAAGCTGATCAATAATCTATAATCATGTGGATTTGTCTTCAAACAGACGAGTGATCCAGAGTTTGTCCTGAAATAAGAGCTGAACATTTAGGTCCAAACATCACAGGAACAGTCAAACTCGTTAGCTTCATAGCATAATTGCCTAAGTCACTTTGACCAGACAATGACTTAGGCACTTATGCTATGAAGCTAACGAACTGTTAAAAGAGGAAACTACGGTGGCCTTGAGAGGCCAAATGGAGTGCAACTTAAGAAAACACCAACAATAAGAAAAACTCTGCAAAAGCACACAAAACACAACAGAAATAGGAAAAAACAGATTTCCAAAAGCACACGGGAAGTGTTTCTGGGGAGACAATAACCTGATGGACGAGTTGCAGGAAGTGAAAATATGCTAAGACACTTAAAAGATGAAGTGGAGGATCTATTGGTTTGGTGAGGAAAGAAAAGATGAGAGGTAAGTGTGTTAGCCTAACTATTAGTCTACAAATCCGTCTGTAGTTTCCTGTAACTCCCTGCTTTTTCTGTTTTCCTGGATGATGTTCTAGGATGCCCTCTGGACCCAGTGGAGGTGGTGAGTGACAGGAGAATGGTGGCTAAGCTGTCGTCCCTGTTGGACAACATCTCCCACCCCATGCATGAGACTCTGACAGGACTGAGCAGCTCCTTCAGTGGCTGCGGCACCCACGGTGTGGGACGGAGAGATTTCGCAGGTCTTTCCTCCCCACTGCTGTCAGACTCCACAACAAAGACTCCAACTGATCAAACACACACATCCACATATGTGCACATCCACCAGCAACACACTGACCTGCATTCATCCATAGATGACACTCAGGACCCTGGTTCACAGCTGTTCTTGTTCACAGCTGCATCCAGTTAGAGAGAAAACTGTGTAATGCAATGATGATGTTCCAGCATCATGTTGTTGCTCCTCCTCCACATGTTTACCTGCCACAGTTTAACTCCGCCTCTCAGACAGTCATGTCACCTGATCTGCATGTTTTGCTGTACGATGACGTCATCTTGACGTTGACGAGGAGAAAAACTAGTTTTGTCCTGCAGATGGCGATCTTGCACCGTGTTCAGAGAGCCGACACTTTGATGATGCTGCTCTACTCAGCTTACTTTTAGCCTGGGTTGGACTCTATATGAGCAGATTCCCCTCTGGTTTCACTGTTAAACACACTTGTTTGATTTCACTTGGAAAAGCTGAAAAATAAATATTTTATTGCAAAATTATTTGTTGGTACATTTTTTGAGGGTCAAATATCTTGTTTGATTTGAGGAATGAAATGTTAATGTGGAAACAATGAACCAGGTTAAAATACTTTAAATCAGTGCAGATGTATAATGTAATGTAACATGTTGATAATGGTTGTAGTGGGCTTGTAATGTAAATGTGATTAAATGTGACATTAATGGTGACGCTGCATAAACCTGATACAACAGTTCTATTAGTGGGTCTGTGTGATCAGCATCAGTGGGTTAAGGTGAGGCCTTGACTAGTAGAACGTCATGTTGGTGTCTGACAACACATGAGCAACATCAGACTCCGAGCGCTACGATGCTAAAGATCAGAAGATCCAGTGTGACATCATCGTTACCTGGCAACAGCAGCCATCATCTGACTTTATTGGAGGATATTTACACCAGCAACACTGTTTAGTTTGATATGACGGATTAACAACATGCTGTGATATCCAGTTCATCTGTAATAGATACTGGATCTAATCAGTCAGCAGATATTTGATCAGCTTATTTATAACTATACTAGAAACAAACACAAGTGTGTTGGTGATTCATGCAAACTTGCATATCAGCCTTTCAAGGTTTTGTAGTATTGAGAACAAAGAGGTTGTGTTAGGGCTGAAAAGCCCGACTTGTTCTCCTCTGCAGGTCATCAAATGCACCACAGAAGTTTGTATTTGCACAGCCTGTATATGTTTGATGGCTTTATTATTCTCTGTTCAAAGACAATAAATGTGCAAAATGTCTCATGTAGTATCAGCTTCATTTAAAATGACTGCAAACATTTAGAGAACATGTGCTGCTGTTTGTCCTACATTTCAACACTGAATGAACCCTGAAAACGTGATGGCAGGTGGCAGATTGGAGTCCACATGAAACTCTAAATCAATATGAAGAAAATGCTCCTACTAATCTGCATATATGTTGATATCAAATCCTTTTCCAGCACATGGATAAATCTCTATAAATCTTTCAGTCTGATCAGAATGGGCACAGTGTTGTTATTGCAGCACTCCCTGATGTTTGAAAAGCTAAATGTCCATTTTAAAGTGGTCGTGTGTAGGATTGTGTTTCCTTCCTTTGTGCAGTTCTTACAGTAAACATGTTTGAATGTTTCCTGTTCCCCTGATGCTTCTTCCTGTTGGATAAAGTTGGTTTGAATAACATGTTCTTATAGGTTTCAATGAACTTCAAACTGTGATCCACTTACAAAACTGCCTCATTTTATTGGAACGATCCACATTTGCATCCATTCACGGTACATTTGACATCTGAACACGTTTGTACACATGATGAAAGGACAGATGGTGTTTGTGTGTCCTTCTTAAACTTAGTGTGAATGTTTCATCATGTAGAACTACTTAGAACAAAGTCTTTGGGAACATTTGGAGAACACGTTTAGGAAAGTAACATCCTGGTAGAACATTTTCTTAAAGCAAAGCAGAGCTGCAACATGACTGTGAGGATTCACAATAATAAAGTCAGGATACTTTATTATTATGAAGACTAAAGTGCACCTTAATGCTGCCAATGAATACACATGTTCTTTGTGAAAGCATGAGCACAGCTGACATGCACCACACTGACCCCACTCGCCCCATTTCTTCATCCACTTCTTGCTCTTGTGCTTGAAATGAGATGCAGACGCAGCAAAAGTCAGAGGCTCTAAAATCCACAAAAAGGGGGCTTGTTAGATCAGGATATTGATGTGATCCATAGAAAACATGGATAATACACCACTTTATTTGAAGACATCTGTAGCACTGCCTCAGGATGTTTCCACAGACTCCTCTGTGCACCTAAAGAAAAGGTCAAAGGTCAGCAGCACATGTAGTTGGGACAATTCTTCATTTACAAACAACAGTCGCACAAACTACACAATTATTTTCCTCCAATTAGGACTTTTCACTTGCAGAAATGGTCCTGTGTGATTTCTAGGCTGTGATATAAAAACTAGTTCCTAATGGCAGCGATTCACTCAGTAAACATGTGTTTCCTTCACCAACCTCACACACAGATCCAATAAGATCAGGAAGTGGGCAGTATAGTACAATATGTGTTATTTTGTACTGTGCTGCCCAAACTAAAGATCTGCTGAAGTGTTGGAAATGATTCAGATGTTTATTTTGGACGATACAGCAGAAGATCAGACATGAAAGTGGAGATAACACAGAAGACCTGCAGCAAAGGGTCAGAGGTCAGACTGGGCCACGTGATTCAACAATGAGCCAATGATCATCAAGTAGTGACTAAAGCAGAGCCCTGACATTCTGACATTTATCACACAGTTAGAACAAATGTCTGCTGATGACTTCATCTCATGAAATGACTGATAGATGTCAATTCATTGATCAGCTGAGCTGCTGATCTTCATCGTGCACAGAAACATTCAGCTTGTTTCAATCAGTAAATAACTCCCACTACTCTCAGTTTGAACTGTTCCCACTCAAAATGCTGTCAGAACAATGATCATTGTAGAACTTCACAAACATCACGTGTTGTTTTCCACATGTAAGATCAGCAAACATACAGAAACTTCCTGTTGCCACACACGGCCTCTAAAATCTCTTCCACGCTTTCTGTCTGAAGTCCACTCTCTGTGTCGGATCCACAGGAAACAACAAGATCTTATTAACATGGTTTTCAATGTGTCTCCTTCCAAAAGTCCAACCAATGAACAAATGTGTATATTTGTGGAGGCCGAACAAAAGCATGACACATTTGTCTGTTTCTATAAACTGGTGTCAAACACAAATATGAAGAGTTTCATTGACAGACTCCAAAATGCCCCCGCAGTGAATCACAGGGAAATCCTACAGTGTGCAGAGAATCTTAATGGCTCCAACATCAACACATCCACAATGTTGGATCCAGTTCTACCTCACAGAGTTACTAAGACACACCCTCTGCCAGCATTACAACAGCTCCACCTGCTTCACCTGCCTCCTCAGCCTCTGTACACCTGAAGAGAAAAGAAAGGCTCCAAAAGCTCAAATCTACAAAGGATTCATGAAGTTTCATCCAACAATAACATGTTTGCCTTCCACAGTGTGCTGTTAGACACCACTGTACCTCTGCCATTTCAAAAGAGCAGCTTGGGAACATTTTGGCTCCAAACACTTTGTGTTTAAGTTCCTAATCTTTGTTTTCTTTGTGAACAACATCTGGAGCTTTTTGACTCATAGAAACATCATTTTGTTCTTTAGATGACAGCAGATTGGGACTGAATAATCAATCACTATCAAACCAATAAAGATGCTGATTTTACAGGAACTTTGTTGGAGAAGCTGAAAGACATGAAACTGGTGGAGATCCCAAACCAGTTGATAGTGCTGATTATTCCAAATAAAGCTGTTTTCCATTTGAGATGAAATGACTTTCTGTGCTGATATATAATAAAGATGTTGGTTGTTTTGAGCCCCTGTATTAAAAGTAGATCCAGTTTAAAGTCAGCTTGAGTTTGATGTCTTTATGTCAAAGCTGCTCATGATGTTGAGCTGCTGATGGAATAAAAACAGGTAATCTGCCTCAATATAAAAGCATGTAGTCCAGACTTAAATGTAGCCTATTGTTAGCTGAGGTCCACACACAGTGTTTGACAGTGTAAACTGTGTGAAAGGGCTGCTGGTGGAGCTCACTAGGATGAGCAGGTGACCATGTGCCACGAGGTGGAGAGCAGCTGGCCTGGCTTTGATTCTGACCACGCCCCTTTCTCTCTCCCTCTGCTTTGCTGTCACTTATCTTCACTGCTCTGTCCAATAAAGCTGAAAAAGGCCCCAAATCAAAGAAATCTGCTGCAGCCTCTGAAATGTCTTCTGTTTCCTTCCCGACGGCTTTTTCACCGTCAGCCCATCAGACAGTCCAGCAGCATTTATGATGATGTCATGATGTTGAAGAGACTGCTATGGTGGCCTCCCATGACCCCCAGCCTCATCTACACTGAGATGCAGACATTTGAAAACATTCAGCAGACAACTGAATAATAGTCCAACACAACAGTCTGTGTACAGACACACACTGAGCTTTCATAGAGTCAAAGGAGTCAATCAAACACAGCTAGTTGAGTCATTTCTTGTGTGAGTCTAAAGTGAATCTAGTATTTGAAAGTCCACTTCCTGTATTTGTTGTTGAAGACTTCTTCAGCTTCTTCTCAAGGACATCAGCTGCTTGTTTGGCAGCAGAGGCAGTTAAGAAGCTTCCTGAAAAACACTGAACAGTGAGTTCACTGTGGCATATGACAAATTCAGCTTTCTATGTGCAAATGTGTCTGTGTCAACCTTTCAAATGCTGTTGAATCCAAAACATCAGCGGCTCCTTGGCTGCTCACTTCATGCACTTCTGTCTTTGTGACAGTCCAATGACATCACAGCTGTTTCCACCCCAGTGTCTCAGGACTGGACACCTTTAAACATGTGGAGGATCAAACAGCCGTCCAGCTAAACATACATGAAACTATCAAAGCTGACAATCATTCCAATAACATCTAATGGTGCATATATATAGACACAGGACTACAAGGAAATGGCTCTCAGCATCTGGCTGTGGGAACAAATGATCCCTGTTTGTCTTCAAATTGTGTGCATGTTTTAGACGTGTGTCACATGTAGAAACACAAAAATGACACAAAGATGTGTTTGACACAACTGTGCAGCTGTAAGTTGTTTCTAATGATTCATTGAAGCTCTTCTAACATTCTGGAGACAATCAGTCCATGAATCTGTTCAACACCACAACAATTTGACTTCAATGTGAACGTTTGCCATTAAATAACCTTCTTCATCCAGCTGACAGCATCCTTCATCCTATGATATGAACAGTTCCTCCTGTTGATGACAAACCTCTGACATGATCTGCTTGAGGAGCTTTTTCATGTGAAGCTCTCTGAGCTCAGGGCTAAGTTGCTGTGTTTCATCTTTAAGAGCTGCTGCCTCCTCGCCGGACTTGTTCTTCTCTTCTTCTCCTAATGACACCATTTCTGCTTCAGATCTTTCACTGGGCCTAAAACAGATGAAGAGTAGATCTACTGCTGTTCACTGTTTGTGTCAATATGGAGAAATATGAAAGACAAACACAGCACATACAGAGAAATGTAGACAGAATGTGCAGCCAGTGCAGTAAATGCTCTAAATATCAGCTCTTTAGAAAATGATCCTGTTGAACATGAAACTAACATCCAATGAGAAACACAGCTTCCTTGTTTCATGTCCAATAACAATAAATGAAGAGCTAATAAAGAGCTATTCTATTGTAAAATGCTGAGATGATTATTAGACAGAACCCAGCGGCTCACCAAAAGCCTGCATTGCAAATCTATATGAAAGTAATCTATGCTCATATATGGCAAAATCCTTTAAGTGTCACTGTGTTTTTCATCTGTGCTCTTGTTGGTTGGACAAGTTTGTAAATGACAAAGAGCTCAGTGGACTTTGCATCCATCAAATCCTGTTAGATGTTTGTTTTTCCTTCACAGCTTTGTGATGAAGGCTAAAGAACAGAGATATGAACTATTGCCAATATGAATCCTGATGCATGACGTGGGCACAGACCCACCAAAGCAACACTCAGCTCACCTCATTCCAGGCGCTTGTCTGCTGGAGACCATGAGCCTTGTTAGTCACACATTAGCACCGTGGTAGGAAACAGCCTCCATCATTTCATTAGATCTGAATTTGGACTGTTTCCCTCTGGATGAGAACCAAGTCTGTCAAATCTATTGATCCAACACAAACTATCAAACACATTGGCTCACAGTCAGATTGGCTTTGTATGGATGGTGTAACAGGGGCTGGGAAAGGATGCTGAAAGCTGAATATAATACAGAACAATAACAGGACATATAATCATGTAGAAACATGATCTTCAACAGGCACACTTCTATTATTCATGATCACAAAGAACTTGTGCAGCCCTGATATCAGCCCTAATATATGAGTGTGTTTGCCCAAAGATTGAAACAGCATCAACATGACAGCTGTAAGAAATCTTCTCTCAGCCTTGTTTGGCAGAAGATCCCTGCAACACAAAGATTGTAGCTGAAAGATGACGTGTGTAAAGTTTGTCTTTGGGAGGGTTGAGGCTGTTTTAGACCTTTGATAGTTTCAATCCAGTTCTGAAAGACAGAAATAAAAACAACATCATTAAGATCAGATCATGGAGCTGTTTCCTGCCTTGTTTCTAGCTTCACATTACAAGACTTTACTACAATAAAGATGCTAACATGTATCTGTAGGAACAACATCATTGAATCTACAACAACTGGAGCCAAACCAGTGGCTCTGCTGGGATCACTGGTGAGCCAACACTTCCTTGTTGATGCAGATTTCAGGGCTTCCTGTTGCTCCTCCGTTATAACTGTTCTCTCTTCTCAACACATGATGACACAAAGGAATCAGCAGTGACGAAGATGATGCTGAAGAGAAGCACACATTTCACACATATAACAGAGCAGTGCAGTTACACACACCTCTGCTTGACATTAGGCCTCAAACAAAGACACAAAACACTAACTTGACTCTAAATAGAAGAAACTGGCAGCTTTTTCTGTTCTGTGCTTATTTATATTTGACACACATGCTTCTCTTTGTGCAAACACACATCGCACTATAAGGGTAACCTAGCACACAATGATTGGACAGCACAGTGATGATGCTGGGAGATCCTATACTGAAGCAACACAGAAACACTGAGAACTTTAAACATTGATTATATTGAGATAAGCAGCCGACCCAGTCTAGATAAAGGCGAGCAGCTGGGACCGCTGCTGCACCAAAACAGGTTTCAGTGTTTCCATGTGTGTGTGTGTGATGTCTTTACTTATACTGGTCAATAGACTTTAGTCAACACATGATTGAAAGGTGTTACACATGAAATAAAAACAGTGTTTCATCTTTATTCCTCTGAAGCAGCTGCATTATAACCAATCTGCTCCTTTGTGGCCTTTAAAACAGCTTAAATAACTGTTGTTATATTTGTTTCTGCTCCTCTTGGACAGACGACTCTTGAAAAGACATTTTGAATTTCAGTGTGACTTTAACTGGATAAATAAGGGATATATAAACGTCCCTCTGCAACAAACTGATTCCAGCTTCGACCTCATGATAGGAATGTTTTGTGGCTCAAGATGACCTGATATCTTTCATGATGGAGACATTTGACACATGTTTCACATATTAGAGACCAACAAGTTATTCATAGCAGTTTAAATACGGGAGTCACTTTTGGGCCCAGCAGATAAAACAGAGCCAATATTTCCTTCTTTATTTAAGTGACGTGTGTCACAGATGTGACCTAGTAAAGTGTAGCTGAACATTAGTAACGTTATTAACACTCTCAGCTCGTCCTTGTTCCAGACCTGAAGATCCTCTTCTTTCATTCAGCAGCAGCTTCAGGTCTCTGATGGTCCAGGCTTGTTGTTGGAAACAGCCCTGCTGGGATGATGGTGTCCTCACAGAAACAGTCAGTGATGCTGTTGATCTCCATCACAGAGCACGTCCCAGTCTGCAGTCTCAGTCCTGCAGGGCCTCGCTGGCTTCCTGACTCCACCCAGTCAACAACAGGAAGTGTTTGCAGGAACAAACTGAGGCTGTGGTCAAACAGGAGTTTTTATCTCCTGGCTCTGACTCTCACTGCGCCCCGCTGCTGTGTCAACATGTGTTTGTGCTAAACAATGATGGAAAGTGTTATAAATGACTTGTTGGCCTCTGATCTGTCACAAACAGCTGAAACGTGTCTCTCATGAGTCACATGAAGGTTTCTGACAGAGAGGACAAAAAGTAGCTGCAGTCAGTTTGTGTCATTTTTATATTTATTCATCTGGGAGAAAAATCTGAGGGACATTAAAATGTGTTTTTCAACAGAGACAAGAACATAAATATAACGTCACAGGTAAATGAACATATTTCAAGTAAACAGCTGGACTGATCAGGTCCAAACACAGAGTGATCAACAAACAGCTGTCATATCTTTATATATAAGCTCTTTATAAATCCTGTTCACTGCAGTCTGTTTCCTAATAATGTCAAACTGTTAGAAACACAGAAACATCAGAATCGTCTTTGTTGACATAAACCTGTCTGGGATCCTTTGTTGTTCTTTGGATGCAGAGTTACATTATAAATATAAAGAGTTATTTCAGAGTCTCATCAGTTTTCCTGCATGTCTTTATTGAACACATCAGCAGGGCTGAAGCTCTCATGTTAAACACACACTGATCTATGGACACGTTCATGTGTTTCTAACAGCATCATAACCAGGCTGTTATCAGCTGCACTAACATGATGTCACACACACTGAATGTAACAGTGACATCATCACACAATCAGCTGTGATTGTTTCACTGTCATCAAACTAGTCAACAGGAAGTAGAATCAATAGAAACCAATCATTTACTGACAGCATGTCTGATGGAAATAAGTGCAGATTATGTATGAAGTATAACTGCACACAGTAACTGTGTTACAATAAGGACTTAACAGCGCCCTCTGCTGGAGTGTTTCAGTACTGCGTTAACTAGAATACACCACCTCCTCCTCCTCCTCACACCACCTGCTACAGCTCTACTCTTCTATGACTACAGTCATCCACAGCACTGATGTGAGGTCACATGGTTCATATGTAAGGAGCACAGAGACGTGCTAGCAGCTGACCTCAGGTCAGTTTAATGACTGTGAGCAGCAGCTGTGTTCTTGTCACTGTGACAGGGAGACACTCTCAGACACAGCGCTCATGTCAGCTTGTTCTCATGCAGGAGGATCAGGAGCTCCATGTTTGTCTTCATGTTTGAATCATGATGTGTTTGTGCCATCAGAGTCTGTCATGAGTACTCAGGGTTTCACAGCAGCTCTTCTGGATGCTGACGAGGACTCCAACCTCATGTTTCACCTCTCTGAGCTTCTGATGTCTGTGAACACTCGTGTTTCTTCTCTGGGCTCATCTGGACAAAAACACCTTTCTGTGTTTGGCTCCAGCCTCATTGTGACTGACAGGAAGTGTGTTATCCATGAGCTTCTTTGTTTCCTGCTGTGTTTCCTGTCTGTGGACAAACACGAGTGTTTCAGCTGAGGACTTGGTTCCTTCCACCTGTCCATACAGGACATCACGCTGTCTTTTCTCTTTAAATGCAGCTCCAGGTCCTTCCACGTGCTGCTCTGTATTTGTGCAGTTTGTAGTCTGTCCTGGGAAACGTAGCACACATGGTGTTCTTCTGCTGTTTCCTCCTTTCACTGAGTGTGAAACACTGACGCTGTGCTGTTGTTGACAGAGCTGATTCTAGCTGCAGCTGGACTCTGTCATCTAACTGAATGTGTTGGTGCTGATCACGGGGCTCTGAGGGGGAGCAGCAGGAGGACTCTGGATGCTGACGTCAGTGTATCTGTGGAAGCTCACACAGCGTCTCTGTCATTCAATATTGTGTATATATTGTATCTATGCAAAGATGAACAGACTGTGTGTTCACTGGTCTCTGTGCTGCTGACTGCTTTGCTGCAGCTCTGATGTCATCATCACTCCCTCCTCCACCCTCAGCAGTCCCAGCATGCTGCTGTGGTGCACCCCACCCTCACTCTACACCTGAGCCATAGACCACACCCTCCACCTCAATATACACCACAGTTTTCTCTGCTATGGAAATGAGATCAGGAGGAAATCATTATTATGATTATTTAATAAATGCTCACATTAATGTGGGCTTATTTGTTTCATATTAGAAACATTAGTTGAGTGTTTTAGTATAAAATGGTGAAAGTCCCTCTTTTGCTCCTCCCTCACCTGTGGATGGACGGTGCTGTTACCGTGGTGACAGCTGTGATGTGTTTCAGTCCTGCCTGGTTATCACTGCAGGAATCTTTACTTTCACATTTATTACAGGTAATAACTCTGATTTTTCTGTGTATTATGAACTAAATGTATCCTGATACACACAGAGATGGATGAGCAGAGGTCACATGATGAAACAACAAACATGGAGTCTTTGATTTATTTAGATATTTATTGATGAATGCAAACAAACCCTGACACTGAACCATCGTCGAGCAGAACAAACCTGATCACATGACCTGCTGACCCAAACAGTGAAAAGCTCCATGGCAACAACAACAAACAGCCTCACATATGTTAACAGAGGCTGTTAGAAGCACAGAGTCTTTACAGTCTTTCTCCTGTTTGTACACAGATCTCTGCACATCTTCATCACAGTTACTCACAGACGTGCAGAGTGTGTGGATATCAAAGCTAAGTTTCCACCATGTTTGTAGTCTGTACTGGGACTCATGGAGCATCTCTCTATGAGCACTCAGTGCTTTAAACAGTGAGTCCCAGTTTAACCAGCAGCCTTCACACCACACAGACATGGAAACTTCAAACCCTCAGACTGAAGTCACTGGCAGTCTCTGGCACCAGCGACTGCGCTAACAAACATACAGCAAACAGTGAAGGTTTGGTAGAGAAAGCTGGTTTGGTAATACCAAGTATGCAGCGGGGGAGGCGGGGTTACATTACTAGATGATTAAACATGAAACTATTTTGCTGATAATAATTGAAACGATTAAAGAAAATCAAGATAATTCATAATTTTATAAACTGGAATGATGAAATTATATCGGCTGGATCTGATTATTGGGGTCATGACCCCAGAACCCCTGGAAATGACGCGCCTGGTCCTGAGGTCAAATCCACCATCTTTGTTTCAGTGCTTCATGTTCTCCCGTGTTTGTGTGCGTCCTCTCCGGTACTCCGGCTTCCTCCCACAGTCCAAACACATGCAGTTAGTGGGGTCAGGTTAACTGTGAGTGGTTGTGTCTCTGTGTTATTCCACCTTAATCAATGACTTCCTGTTAGCATTAAGTGCTTCTGTAGGACTGATGTCATTTTCATGGTTGGATCATTTAAATGAAGCTGGACTCAGATGCAGTAAATAAGTTGATTGATCATTAATGAATAAAGCTGGTCAAATCCATCACGTGGACACATGTGATTGTGTAGTATTGATCCCAATGCTGGTATTAGTCCTGGATCAATAACACTGGATGGATGCGTTCAGCATGGAGCCCTGAGCTGTGTTACAGACAAACATGAAACTGACAGGTCTGTGTCATTCACAGTCTGTAACACTTCTAAACAACAGAGGCTGACCCAAGTGCCTCAGAGCCAGGCACGCTCACATCACAGCTCTCTAAAGAAGTTTCAAAATAAGAGCTGAAAGCTGTGTTTGCTTGTGTTAGCTTATTATTGTGGAGACTAACATTCAGTGATCATGTGTTCAGACTCATAATGATTACTCTCATAAATCCTGATCTTTGTATTTACTGTGTGTTGGATCAATAACTGAGATTCAGCCCTTGAGTCCCGTTATTCACAGGATCAATCAGATCATCAGAGATGATCAGCAATCAGTGGTGCCAACAGCGCCTCCTGTGGTGAGAGGATGCAATAATGCAATGTAGCATTTTTACACTGAACACTTCCAGTCATGGAAACTGTCTGTTGGATCTGTGTGACGTTGCTTTCTTGTGTTGCTTTCTTGGTTAGAGTTCCTCACAAATGTCCAGATGATTCTTCTAATGAGGCGTCGACCATGTTTTCAGTTCTTGGAAGAAAACATCGCCTTTGCCATCCTTACTTTTCTTTGACTTCTTCAAATGCAGCTGAACTCCAGCTGGTATTTGATTGGACTCTGCAGCTGTTTCTGGTCATCAGTTCATTCCTGCAAACCTCTGAACCTGAACAACAATGATGCTGCATTGCTGGCTGATCCCAAAAGGTTGATTCTGTTCATCTGGACGTTTTCACGTTTGCTCACTGATCAGGTGACTTCTTCAGTCTCAGCTGACTGCAGCTTTACAACCTTACAAACAGCACATTTGCACAATGACTGGAACCAGCAGCACCTGATATATATGATACTAATATAATACATATACATATATAATCCATACTAATGATGAAGGAACTGAGCTCACAGTGTTCATTCAGTGAACTACTCAGTTTATTTTGGCCTCAGAAATGCTCACTCTGTTTGTACATCACTGTCAGCAATAGACTCATTCTGCTGTGTGGACAGGAACACATGTGACATCACTTCCTGTTTGTTTGTGACTGAAGAGGAAGAAGTTTACAAGGAATCATTTAGAAGAGTTTCAAACATCAACTGATTGAATCCATGAATGTGAAAACGTGTTTGTGAGTGAAAGAGACAGACATGTACAGACTGAACTGTTCAACAGTCAGAGTGTTTCTCTAACAGGAGACACTCTTTACACTCAGCACAGGGACACTGAGGAACCAGGAGGCCAGAGTCTAAACCCAGGATAAAGAGTTTGAGTGAATGTGGTGTTGAAGGTGTGGAGGTGGATCAGAGTGTCAGAGGAGACTGTGTAGAAGGACAGAGTGCCAGCAGGACAGTCCACATACACTGCTGCTCTGTTAGAGACAGAGGAGGAGGAGGAGGAGGAGGAGGAGATGGATGTTACTCTGTTATTGTGCCAGACAGAATGAGGACCACCATCAGAGCAGCTCAGACTCCAGGACTGATCATTGTATCCAAACACACAGTCATCACTGCCTCCTTTCCTTCTGATGCTTCTGTAACTCACTGATATAGAAACTCTTCCTCTCCACTCGACCTCCCAGTAACAGCGACCAGTCAGACCATTTCTACACAGCAGTTGACAAACATCAAATCTGTCTGGATGATCAGGATATGACTGAACCTCCTCCACACGTGTCACCTTCCTGTTGCTGTCAGACAGTTGGAGGTTTGTGTTCACTGTGTTTGTGTCGATTGTGAGTTGACAGGAATCTGATGGAGAGAACAAACACAATCCAGCTGCAGTTATTGATCCATCATCTGTTCATTGATTGACACTTTGATGATGACTCCTGACATGATGAAGATGGTTGAATGTGTGCTGCTTTGTTTTCATGAATCCCATTAAAAACACACTTACACTTCCTCAGACCTGGTCTCAACCATCGGACTCCAGCAGGCTCCACCCTGAAAGGAGGAGGGGTCAGAGCAGTCAGCACGCACACATGGACATTACATGGCTCTCACACACACACTGTTACACACTGAGCTCAAAGCTCGGCTCCACTGTTTGATTCAAAGAAATCTACATTTATTTATCAGCACATTTAAAAACAGCTTGAGCCAAAGTGCTGCACAGAGTAGAGATAAAATAGGAAACATACACAGTAATTACTATAAAGACTCGTCAGAATTGAAAGCTGCAGAGTACAAATGTGTTTCCAACCGGGTTTTAAACATGTCGAGTGTTGGTGAAGACCTGATGTGAAGGGCGACTGTTCCAGAGTTTGGCTGCAGCCATCGATAAAGCTCACCTCTGTTTTTACGGCTAGTTCTGGTCAGAAGCTGCTTATCTGCAGACCTGAGGGCTCCACTTGGATTATTTTGGTTAAAGAGAGATAAGATGGAGCCAATCCATTCAGAGATTTAAAGACAAGCAACAAGATCTGGAAGTGGATTCTACGACGTACTGGTAACCAGTGGAAACAGCTGGAAAAAGCTGGTGATGGGTTGTCTAGCACAGACCCACCGCTGGAACCAGACAATTCATGAGGGAGAGAACTGTGACAGCGCCGTTCCTTCACTTGACCTCAGTCGCTCTCGTCTGCTCCCTCGTAACACTGCTCTTTATTGAGCTTACATGGATATGCATAAGTTCATTAACATATGACATCTTACACAGGTATGAACAAAGAGTACCAGTCTGTGCATAGTGTGTGTGTGTGTGTGTGTGTGTGTGTGTGTGTGTGTGTGTTCCAGATGTGAGCCTGTGACCCCAAAGCTGGTGCTAAGAGTCCAGCGGTCCCCCTAACAAAGGGCTCTCATGACCTTAAGTTGTGTGTGCATATGTGAGTACAAGAAAATAATTATTAGAATGTAATGTGTTAAATTTGTTTAGATCATAGTAATCACAGCTAATGCTAAGTAGGATGCCATTATTAGCTAATGCTAATTTAGGTGAATTAGCATTATCCATTAACGCTAACAATGTTTTTGCCAACTCTTTTCCCTTGCATTATAACATATAACATATAATATCAGCAGCTAATGCTAACACTACTTTCAGTTCAGTAAAGCCTATTTAGCATTAATTAACTTCATTTAGCATTAAAAAGTTTATGCTAAATAGGCTACTATTAGCAGCTAATGCTAATTTTAGGTGAATAGCGATTAGCAGCTAATGCTAATACCATATTTTCTAATGTGGCATGAATTAGCATCATCCGTTAATGCTAACTCTTTTCCCTTGCATTATAACGATGTGAGCAGCTAATGCTAAGAAGGATGCTATTATTAGTAATGATAATTTGATATGTGTTAGCATTATCCGCTACTGCTAGCAATGTTTTATCTTATTTTTTAACAATATCAGCAGCTAATGCTAACACTACTTTCATTTCAGTTAAGCCTATTTAGCATTAATTAACTTCACTTAGCATTAAGAAGTTTATGCTAAATAGGCTACCATTAGTGGCTAACGCTAATTTTAGGTAAATAAACATTGGCAACTAATGCTTATACCATATTCTCTTGATTTCTAACACTGTGACCAGCTAATGCTAAGTAGGTTGCCGTTAATGCTAATGCTAATTTATCCGCTAATGCTAACAATGTTTTATCTTACATGCTTATACTATTTTTCCTTCAATTTTAACAATGTGATGTGTGTTACCGTTAATAACTATTGCTAATTTGATGTGAATAATGCTATTATACTTTGCATTATAACGATGTGAGGATTTATGCTAAGTAGGCTGCCATTTCTAGCTAATGCTAATTTGACGCGACTTAGCATCATCCGTTAATGCTTTTCCCTTTCACTTAGCATCATCCGTTAATGCTTTTCTTTTCCCTTGCATTATAACAATGTGAGCAGCTAATGCTGAGAAGGCTGCTGTTATTAGCTAATGCTATATTGATGTGAATTAGCATTATGCGCTTATGCTAACAATAGTTTTTCTTACTTTTTAACAATACGAGTAGCTAATTTGAATACATTTTTTATTCAATTTTAACTTTTCCTCTGCGATGTGAAGAGTTAATGCTAAATAGGACGCCATTAGTGGCTAATTTTAATTTTACATGAAAAAGCATTAGAAGCTAATGCTAATACCATATTTTCTTGCTTTATATCAATATCGGTAGCTAATGCTAGGTACGTAGCCAGTATTAGCTAATGCTAATTTAGGTGAATTAGCATTTTCCATGAACGCTAACAATGATACGCATTGTTACGCCATTAGTGGCTAATTCTAATTTTAGATGAAAAAGCATTAACAGCTAATGCTTATGCTGTTTGCTTTGTAAGGATGACAGCAGCTAATGCTAAGAAGGCTGCTGGTATTAGCTAATGTTAATTTGATGCGAGTTAGCATTACCCGATAATGCTAACACTTTTCCCTTCCCTTTTAACAATGTTTACAGCTAGTGCTGGTAGACTGATGCTAGCAGCTAATGCTAAGAAGGCTGCTGTTATTAGCTAATGCTAATTTGAGGTGAATTAGCATTATATTAGTGAGGAGTTAATGCTAATGCTAACAATGTTTTTTTCTTATATTTTAACAATAGGATTAGCTAATGCTTAAACTATTTTTCCTTCAATTTTAACAATGTGATGTGTGTTAACGTTCATAACTATTGGTAATTTGATGTTAATTAACATTATCAAATAATGCTAACTATTTTCCTTTGCATTATAATGATGTGAGGACTAAGGCTAAGTAGGTTACCATTACTAGCTAATGCTAATTTGACGCGAGTTAGCATTACCCAATAATGCTAACACTTTTCCCTTCCCTTTTAACAATGTTTGCAGCTAGTGCTAGGTAGGCTGATGCTAGCAGCTAATGCTAATTTGATGTGAATTAACATTATATTAGTGAGGATTTAATGTTAAGTAGTCTGCCATTAGTGGCTAATGCTAATTTTAGGTGAAGAAGAATTGGCAGCTAATGCTAATACCATATGTGACCAGCCATTAGTAGCCAATTTTAGATGAAAAGCATTAACAGCTAATGCTCATACGGTTTGCTTTGTAAGAATGACAGCAGCTAATGATACGAAGTCTACCGTTATTAACTAATGCTAATTTGATGTGAATTAGCATTAACCGATAATGGTAACTCTTTTCCCCTGCATTATAACAATGTCAGGAGTTAATGCTAAGTAGGCTGCCATTAGGGGCTAACTCTAATTAGGGGTGAATTTGATGTAAAATTTGATGTAAATGTATTAGTAAGGGGTTAATGCTAAGTAGGCTGCCATTAGCAGCTAAAGGTAATTTGAGGCGAATAAGCACTAGTAGCTAATGCTAATACCCTTTTCTCCTGTGTTATAATGATGTGACGTTAATGCTAAACCACATTAGCTTAGCAGCATTAGCTTATCAGAGTTTTTATCATGGTCACACAAATCCTTAGCAGAGCAAAGTGGCCTACTTAGCAATAGCTGCTCAAGTTGTAGAAAGCAAGAGAAAACAGTATTAGCATTAGCTGCTAAATGTGCACTTGAGGACAAATTTATTGTGAATTCAGCTGTGAATGTAGAGTTTCCAGTATTTAACTGGAATATTCCAGTATTCCAGTATTGTGAAGGCACTGAGCAGCTCCTTCAGTGGGAGACTGCGGCACCCACGGTGTGGGACGGAGAGATTTCGCAGGTCTTTCCTCCCCACTGCTGTCAGACTCTACAATAAAGACTTTTGCAGCTGATCAAACACACAAACCCACACATGTGCAATAAGACTGCTATATGTGCAATTCTTCCTCTGACGAAGTTGTGTTTTTGTATTTTCCTACTCAGTTGTATATAGTAGTTGTATTTCTATTTTATTCTATTGTATATATTATTCTATACTATTTTATTCTATTGTACATAGTATTTTATTTTATTTTATTGCATTCCAGTGTTTTCTAATTTCTGCTACATAACTTTGCACTTTTGCTGCCTCGTTGTCACACACAAAGACTGAAATGATTCACAGCCTTGTTTCATCCTTCTGTCAGTGTCACTGACTGTCACTGTGACTGTGGACATACAGCATGGGAAACATACACATGGCTGACACTTTATTAGGTACACAGTGGCTGCTATCTCAGGAACATCTGTGACCTAATAAAGTGTATCTAAAGTTAAAAAACTGTTGTCTCTGTCCACATATTTATGGACCTGACTGTAGGTCTACTTTTAATGAAACTCTCAACATGACTTATCAGTTATCATTAATGTTCCTGCAAACAGACTCCTTGGAGACCCCCTACAAAAATATCCATGTACTATCCAGCTAGACTAGTGTGTCTGTCCCTGAAAATATTCCTGCATGTGTGATTGTTCGTGTCTCATCTGCAGGAAACAAACAGGAAGTGAGTGAAGGACACAGGAAATGTTTCCAGCTCTTCCTCCTCTATCAGACATTCTTCATACCTGAGAGTGTCCAGTCTCCAGCCTGGATCCTTCAGTCCAGCCGACAGCAGCTTCATTCCCGAGTCTCCTGGATGATTGTAGCTCAGGTCCAGCTCTCTCAGATGGGAGGGGTTGGAGCTCAGAGCTGAGGCCAGAGAAGTACAGCCTTCCTCTGTGATCAGACAGCCTGACAGACTGCAGACACACAAAACAGCAATCCATCTGTCAACAATTATTTTCTCTTTGTCACAATAACATCTATCCATTTACATCCATTCACTGTAACTTTCTTTATAAGTGACAATACCCAACAGACAACAACAATCATCTGAAGCTGTTTAACAGTGTAAGGTAACAGCCTCCAATATTAGAGAGAAAGCCCCAACCATCAGACAATCCACTGTGAGCAGCACTTGGTGATGGTGGGAAGAAGAACTCCCTTTGACACAAAGATCCTCCTCTCCAGTGAAAACAGGCTCCAGGAGGAGCATCTACCACAGGGGTAGGCAACCTTTCTGATGACGAGTGCCATTTAAAATTTCCTCAGAAGTCAGTGTGCCATATGATTGCATTAGCAATAAATTTAATAACGCTCTATATGAACAGTTACACACTATATAGAACCACTTTATAGAATTATATTTGTTTGCAGATGTTGGCAGCTATCAGTGAATAGTTATCAGCTATATTGAAACAAAAAAAAGACACTTTTTATCCATAACAAGAACTCCATAACAGCAAATGAACTGTACAACAGAAAATACAAATGCTATTTAGGGTCTCCTCACAACAATGATAAGAAAAATAAAGTGGGCCAATATGGTATGTTTGTTAATACAGAGATACACATGTTAATGTGATCTCTGGTCTCCCACTCAGAGACACAGCTCTCAGAGTGTCCAGCATTCAGAGGCTACCTGAGGACACTCATGTGAGAGAAAATCTGCTCACACAGATATGTAGAGCCAAATACTGTCAATAAGGCCTCTGCAATGTTCTGAAGACAGCTAAACTTGTCAGGTAGTGATGTCCAGCAGGTGAAAATGCAAGCTCCATGAACACGCACAGCTGTGGATTCCAGCTGCTTCGACGTCGCATTAACTGGCGAGACAAATTAGCTGCTCATTAAAGCTTTCTGGTTTGATCAGAAAATAAAACATTGGTCCATACACCTGAAAGTCCCAAAAATGCATTATGTCTCGAGTCTACGGATGTATCCGTGTATTTCCGTGGTACTGATGCTGTGCTGAGCGGAAAGCTCCTGAAGCTTTTGAAATGTCGGAATGTGGAAAGCTGACAACGTCCCTCTCATCAGTAGGCTAAGTTATTCTTAGCCAATTACAAGTTGAATCTGGTAGTTGGGGTTGTTAGCTAAGATACCGTCATTAAGAAGAGGCACAACTAATGTGTCTATGTGAGCTGATTTGCGATGTGCACTGCTGGCGCGGCCACTTATTTTTGATGCACCTTCTCAGATTAATTCACTGCATGTCGTGCCCAAGGCTGGACTGGGACAAAAAAACGGCCCGGGCATTTTGACTAAAGACCGGCCCACCAGGTATTAAAGCCATAAAGCCTTTGAATGAAAACAAACGCTGTTGTGACAGTGATGTACAGTCTTGTTGTTATATGTATGATTTCTATTCATTTTACGTCATTTAAAAACTTTGGTTTTAAGCTTCAGATAATTATTTAATAACAGCCAGACATTTTAAATCAGAATAAGAAAGTATTTCTTTGTGCCCCCCTTTCCCTGTTAATGCCCTACCTGGCCCCCTGGCAAAACTTTGCTAGACCCGCCCCTGCACAGTTACCAGCTGTCAGCTACGTAGAAAAGGATCCTGGTGTTATTTGTCTCTCAGAAACAGTTCATAACTTCCCTTCAACTCTTTCATGTCACCTAAAAGGTAAACCTGTTTCTCCATCACCTGTTCAGCTCTGATGATTCAGTAAGGACATCTCCTGGTTTCATCTTCATGTTTCCCTCTCACCAGATATACAAACCAATATCAGGACCAGCAGCTTTTACAGCTGTGGCTCCAGCAAACATCAGCTGATACTGGAAATTAATATTAAATAAATTCTAACAACAGCTGATCAAACTTAAACAACCTGCTGTTGTTTAGTGCGACATCCAGCGGTTTCCTCTTTCTGGCGCAAAGTGGGCGATAAACAAACATGAGAGAAAAGCCGATCAGCTGATCATTGATCAGTTTCATGATTGAAGTAGAAGCAGGAGAGAATGACAGGAGAAGAAGATGCAGATGTGCAGCGTAACGACAGAATAAATCCAGCTTTCTTTTCATTCTAGCTAAAGTACGGGACAAACTGTGTTCCTTCTCAGCTCAACACGAAACGCGTAATAATTTCTCTGAATGCGGGACGATTCTGTTTGTATGGGACGGTTGGCAACTCCATCTAACATCATAGCACCCACCCAGCTGTATAGAAACTCTGTCATGCTAGCTAGCACGCAGTATTGTAACTGACAGTAAAAAGTCAGCACAACGAAAATAAACTCCACCTAAACTTGGTTTATATCTGACCCAGACAGACTGCAGGTCATAACTTCTTACCTGAAGTTCAGTTCACCTGACACTCGGACTGGCGGCCGCCTCGGGTCTCTCCTCCTCCTGCCTCCCCTCTCCCTCATCCACCTGCTGGCCTCCGCCACTTGTTAATTTTACTGAATCTGTGGAAGCTCCGCCATAGCCACCACCAAACAACTGAGTTACTTTTACACACCAGCCAGCATCTGGCCAATCCACCACCTCTCATTGTTTATACGCTTACAAAAAAAAAAAAAAAAAAAAAATATCATCGGGCCACCGAGCAAATGCCTGATGGCCAGTCCAGCTATGGTCGTGCGTGCCATCAGTTAACCCTTCGCGTGCCAACGGTGGCACGCGTGCCTAGGGTTGCCGACCCCTGATCTACCATGACTGGTTGCAGGGTGAGGGGAAAGAGAAGAGATGAGCTCAGAGAGACAAGAACAAAACACAAACTAAGGACAGAGAAGACAAAAGTTAAGGACATGCAGTAGTGACATATAAAAGCATCAGGAGTGAAAAGAGTGGAGAAGAAAGCAGAGCATCATGGGAAGTCCACCAACAGCCTGAGCCTATAGCAGCATAACTAAGGGATGGTTCAGGGTCACCTGACCCAGCTCGAACTATAAGCTTTATCAAAAAGGAAAGTTTGAAGCTGATCTTCAAAGTAGAGAGGGTGTCTGTCTCCTGAACTCAAACTGGGAGCTGCTTCCACACCCAGTCCAACATAGCCAGGCTTTCTTTGCTGCTTTGACAAAACCTCAAATCCCAGTCAGAGATGATGAGCATCATCACAGTGATGATCATTTCTCTGTTAACCCAGGCTTTCTGCTTCAGGATCTGTGCACGCTCACAGAACAAGGAGACCTTTAAACATCATTTCACTAAATGGATGGACTAAGCTCAGCCTACAGATGAACTGGTGCCAGAGATCATAAAGAACATCAGTCAAATTCAACACTTTAGATGGAAATATGAGATTAATGCTGCAGACAATCATGAACCTGCTGAATTCATGAACATCAAGAATGCAGCGAGTGGTAAAATAGAGATTTGACCTCAGTGTTTCTGTCTATTCCTAACATATTCCTAACATGATAGCTGCACTTTAGAGCTCTAAAACTGGAACTGACACATATTTAAACTCTACATGTTACTCAGTACATTCAGTTCTGACACTCGCCCACAGTCCAACAAAGGAAACATGGAGATCACATCAGTTTGTCACCAAAGTCTAATTATTAGGGCAACTTAACCTGTTATTGTCTCGTTAACTCATTAACTGATTAACACCAACAATTATTTTAATCACAGTTTTTAAAATCATGATTATTGTGAAAGTGCTCACTGGCTCTGAATATAAAAGCCATGGGTCACAGGAGGGATGTTGACCATTGCTGGCTTGAAATGGGCGTCATTATGCGTCTCAACCAATAAGAGCATTGATGGTGGGCCTAATACTACTGCAGCGCTCACATGACCCAGGACAGAAAGAAAGGGGCGGGGTCAGAAACATGGAAACAGGTACAGATCTTTGACATGTTCATTTTAAACTGTTCCAGGAGGCAGTGTTGATACAACTAAAGTTATCAGGAAGCAAAGTTGAGTTTTTTATCGTCGGAGTGCTTCAAGTCTGAAGTATCACTTAAATGCATTACACGCTGTTGATGGCAGCAAACAAACCACCCAAACAAACAGTGGTGGGAGGCTTGGGCAGACTACGTTGGATCAGCTGGTGGGAGGAGTCTAGATAAACCAAAGAAAGACAAGCTAACAAACGCCACAGTGAAGTGAGTAGCTACAAACTGCAGGCCGATTAGTGTTGTTGAAGAAGTCGGTCTGAGGAACGTTCTTAGGATTTACAAATGACGGCATGTATGAGCCTCAAGACGCACCATCACAAGAAGAACACATGAACTGTAGAAGAAGGAGAGGCTACGAAAGCCACGGCGTTACAACATGAACCTGCTGTTGGTCTCTTTGGAGACTACTGGGCGTGGCTGGGTAACCATGGTTACCTGGGAGTTACAGAAAGGTGCAGAACATGTGATTCATGTTGCACAGCAGTGGGACAGTTGAAATAAAGTCAGCACACTCAGTACAGATAGTGCATCAAATATGCTGCTGCTGCCAGACGTCTGCCTTTGAACACGTCCCTGCATCGCACACAACACCAAGGTTGACATGGCAACCACAGCTAACAGGGACAAAGTGCACAGCTGGAGCCCTGCAGGTATATTTAACATGATTAATTTCTCACTGTCCTATCTGTGAGAGACAAACAGCCTCTGTATGTGTGTGTAAATACAGCATGAATATGTAGAGGACATGTTTGTGTATATAAGTACATGAATGCTCTGCGTCATTTCAATCTTTGATTATTGTTTCTGTTGCAGGTCTGTGACTGAACTTCTGGGAGGAGAAAAGTTGGTTTCATGCTCTGTGATTCTGTGATTTGTCGTCTCTCTCAGGTGATGGAGAGCTCAGATGATGACCCCGCCTACGTGGTCAAATTCAAGTCTACATTCAGAACAGACCTGGAGACGCGCAAGCAAAATGCCAACATTGTATATGTGAAAGCTGCTGCTGCACTGGAGCCAGATTCAAGGAGCTCAAGTGTTTACCCAGATCTTACTGAACTTACTGAAGGAACAGAGGGTTGTTGGAGGGAAACCTGTGGAAGCAACAACATCTGAGCCACCAGAGAAAAAGTTGGTCCTATTGGTGCTTCATCAGAGTGTGAACAGGAGGAAGACTCAGCTGAGAACAGTGTGGTGGATACAGAGCAGAGCCCACCATCAGTACAGAGGCCTGTCCATTAGAGTGCTGCTCCAAACATGCAGCACATGTACTTGGCCACAGCTGCAACATCTGTACCTGTGAGAGCTTGTTCTCTGTTGCTGCTCATATTGTACAGAAGAAGAGAGTTTCTTTATCATCAGAAAATGTCAGTGAGCTTGTGTCTTAGCAGCTGGCTCGGTGCTGTTGGTCAAAGGTATGTTGGTGTCTCTGGACTCTGAGGGGAACTTTGTAAAAAACTAGATCAGATGTTGACGTCCTGGCAGAGGCAAAGAACTTTGATTTGATATTTGATTAGATTCATGTTTCAGCTCAGACTGACAGAAATATTTGAACTGCTGCTGTGTTAAAGGGAACACTGCTGTTAGAAAGCACCTGATTTGTTTCTGCACACTGAATGTTGCACTTTTCATACTGCAGTACTATTAACATAAGGACACAATACACTACTTTGAACTCATGATTGCATGTTGCTGTAACAAAGCCATTAATGGTGATTCAAAGTGTTCATGGTTTCCCAGCACAACAAATGATTGTACAAGTGTGACTGATCCACTTTCTAATGTGTGTGTAGCCACACTGTGTGTCCCTGTGTCACAGGTGAGTCTGTGTATCCAGGTTCTATGAGGAGAACAGGATATAGTGACTGAGTCCAGCAGCTTAAAGTCTGACTCCATCCTCCATTTAAATAACTCACACCAACAACTGAACAGCTTTGCCTTTGTGTAGCCAACACTTCATTTTAATGTCCTTCTATTCTGGTTCATCTGGTTTCAGTTTCTGTGAGCACACAGGTTTCATCAGTGACTCTATGACCTCAGTAATCTTTGCTGGGCCTTAATGCTCTGAACAAAGCAGCACATCACAAGACTAAATAGAATCAGTCTTTCATTTCTCACTGCTGTTTGACTTCAGCTCTCAATGTCCCACCATAACCCATGGAAAGAGTTACTGTCCATCCAGGCTCCTGAACATGAAGCTGATGAAGGTGGAGTATTGTGAGAGCTGATGGAGATGATCCAGTCTGAGTGTCTGATGCTCTTGTTAGAAAGACGCAGTCCCAGCAGTTAGCTGGTCTGCTAGTTAGCTGAGAGCTAACTCGTACATTGAATACCAAACTGTGTAAACCAGGGGTGTCAAACATATGGCCCGTGGGCCAAATCCAGCCCTTGAGATAATTTGATATGTCAAATATTGATGAATTTTCAGGCTTGCTGATAATCAATGTGAGCACAGCTGAGATTTGATTCTGATGAGCAAACCATGTGGCCAAACCCTTTAAGAGACAGACTGGGATCATACCATTATGTGAAAGAAGACAGAATGGGGGCTGTACTGAAATGCAAGCGTGTCAGGAAAGAGTGAAAAGGGAAATTAGCAGCATCTGGCTGCATGTCAGTGATACTGGAGACCACAAAGCTGAGTGCAACATTTATATAGGAGACGCTGAGAGTAGAACTGATAAAATTAGGAGCTGGCTAAAGTGAGACCCATTTTTATTTCCACCCATTTTCCATTGTGGAGGACAAATGGTTTCAAACTCGTCCAGGTCTTAAACCTCACGTGTGTTCTTCCTAATAGCAGTAAATGGATAAAAATAAGGCTTTTATGAAAACACTGAATAAAAACTGCTGCCTTTAAAAAGACTAAATGTACAGTTCAGTATTGAATACTACATAAAATAAACTATATATAAAGTGTGTCTGAATGGCAGAGATGCAGAAATGTGTGCATGTAGCACAGAGCCACGGCTCAGTGTCTGAATGAGTCTCACAGACCTGAATGTGCTGTTGAAGCCATTTATAATTATAACCTAATTCTTTACTCGCTTGATCTGCTCCTTACCACAAGCGACCAGACGTAGAAGGTGCGGTGGCAGATTTCTTTTCTCATATATTAATCACATATTTAATTATATCACATTAGTTATAGTAATATCACTTTCTCACTTTACCATAGTAAGAGCACTCCTGCCACTATACATGCATGTGGAAAGTTAACACAGTGAGGCCATTGTAATGGGAGACATTAAACAGATAGTGAGACTCCTTCTGCTTATCAGGGATGTAAATGCTTAGGTGAAGGCTAAGCAGAAAACAAGGTCATAATTCTCTCTGTGAGGGAGGAGGTATAGCCCCCCCGTGAGAGGGGCCAACATGTGAGAGTTTGGGGAATGTTCTTTGTCTGTGTGTCTGTATATAAGATGTAAGGGCGGTGGCCACAAGGCAGAGATGGTCCTGGTGTTTCACTGGGATGCTCTCTCCACATTGCAATGTGTTTATTAAACCCACTTCAAATTAAGCTCACAGGGTGTGTTGCAGGTTATTGTTAAAATTTCCATAACAAAGGTTTTGGACTTTTAACTATATTTTCTTAAGTTTTACAACTTTTCTTACTGTTAAAAACCTCGTTATGGCCATTCATGCTATACAAAGTAATTAGACATGTGTGGTGTCTACAGAAATGTCAGAATCTCAGCTAAAAGTTCACAAAACCATCTCAACAACCACCAAACAGCTAAAACAGCAGGTGAACAGACTACGCAAAAAATATGTAAACACAAATCCCCCTGATCATCTGTTTTTTTTTAAACATGAAGCGTAGTTTTGGACGTTCATTTACTGCTGGTTCAGTGAATTTTGGTTGGACAGTGATGAAACCTGCAGTCTCAGAATCTGTGAGAAGTCTGCTTTCAGCACACAACAGCATTGTTGTGTTGTGTGCTGTGGATTCACCTCGGCAAACTCATCACTGTTTTACCATCATGTTTCTACTTAGACAATAACAAAGGAAGCAGTTCCCAGGAACTACTTCCTCTCTTGTTAACATAAGAGTATGTTGCCCTTCAAAACACCTCCACTTCTTCTCTAGAGGACTGTCCATCCATCCATCCTCATCCGCTTTATCCGAAGTCGGGTCGCGGGGGCAGCAGCCTAAGCAGAGAAGCCCAGACCTCCCTCTCCCCAGCCACCTCCTCCAGCTCTAGAGGACTGCCTTATTATTAATCTGCTAATTCAGGGCTCTAGAGTGTGACCAATTTGGTCGCAAATGCGACCAAATTTTTCAGTGGTGCGACTACAAAAAATATTTGGTCACACCGGTGCGACCAACTGTTCGGGTAACAGAAAAAAAAAAAAAAAAAATCTCTGCAACTCTCCGTGTGGTCAACAACAGACACACATTACGCCCCTATCGTGGACTAAACCAATCAGAGATAGTCAGGGGCGGGCCCTCTCCGATTGGCCGTGGTCCAGTTGAAAGTGCAGGTGGAAGAGAGAGGTGAGTAGCTTTAATAAAGCGATATCGATTCATTAACGGATTCCACACAAAGACATAAACACAGAGCGGACCGACGCATCAGAATCAGCTTTGTCTTTCTCGGCTTTCTCACCCGACGGCCCGCAGACGGACACGCTGTCGGAGCTTAGCGATTCTGATGCGTCGGGTCCGCGCTGTTTCCCCGTCTTTTTTGCGCTGATTCTGAGCTGCAGGTTTTGTCTCGCTCCAACCAAAATTCGCCGAGCCAGCAGCAAAAGAAGCAGCAAACTGCGCTTCACATTTGATCAATGTCGTCATGAATTCCCTCTGACTTTTGCTGTTTTGCTTCCACCATGATAAAAATCACACTTCATGCACGGCTCTCTCTCTCTCTCTCTCTCTGTACTTCAAGAACAGTTTCCCGTCTCAAATCTGTTTTCTGCATTATTCATTCGCTTATTACCCACCAGTCTACCGTTGTTTACAGCGCTGTCTTTTTCTTTTTTCATGTAAATGACGTCCGACAAGAAAATTTCTGCTGTTCAATACTGAAGAAATTTAAACTTATTAAAATTATGCAAAATTGCAGAATATTGCAGAATATTTTAAGGTTATCTGCTATAAAACGCCAGCCCAGGAAAATCTCCTTCATGTTTTTCTGTGTTTTACTCTCAGTTACTTTGACACAAAGGCATCTGCTGTGATGTTCACAATTCTGATGAAGTCTCACAAGTGTCAGTGCTGATAAATGATCAGAATTATAATATTTATGACTGTCTGAGGCTAAACTGAATCGAATCAGGACTTTGAGAACCGGAATCAAATGGATTATAGAAATCAGTGATGATACCCAGCCCTAGTGAGCAGCCTAGGCCTGACAGAAGTGGATGTAGCTGTGGGTAATAAGAAAAGATGAAAAGAACTATTGATAACTTTTTTGTTTGTCTGAAATTCATAGCCAGTGCTCTGACACAGTGCCATCAATCTTTGAATGCTGAAAAAGCAGCAGTGTATCCAGAAAACACACTTCATGCTGCAATAAATGCACTGCCCAAGTGTCCCCTCTCCCCACTGCCTTTCAGCAGCATGCAACAGCAAACAGGTCGTCAGAGGAGGCCGAGATGATGATTAAGTTTAACATTTTCTACAATATTGACAAAGCACTTTAAGCACAAGTTTGTTAGTTAATAATTTAGAAATGAATATTGTCTGTATGGACTTCCCCCCAAAGAAGGTGCACATGTAAAACTTCCGTGTTAAGCGATGCGGTTGAAAAATTTGAGTGCGCCTAACTTTTGTGCCAGTACGCCTAAATTTTTAAAGTTAGGCGTACCGATGCGCCCATGTCAAAAAGTTAGTCTAGAGCCCTGTAATTCTGTCAGTTGATGAAAGAAAAATGCTTGATCTCACCTGAGAGTTTCCAGTGTACAGTGTGGACTCTTCAGTCCAACAGACAGAAGCTTCACGCCTGAATCCTTCAGGTTACTGTTACTCAGGTCCAGCTGTCTCAGATTAGAGGTCTGAGAGCTGAGACCTAAGGCCAGAGCTTCACAGCTTCTTTCTGACAGGTCACAGTGACTCAGTCTGAAAAATAACAGATAAAACACTTATGCTGAAGTGTAATGAGATACTATTATATTTTGCAATATTTAATCTTGTTTTTCTCAGGAAACTTAGCACTGATGCAGAGCAACATGTGGAGAGAATCAGAGGAGAAGAAGTGAAGAGAGAACAGCAGTAAAACAACACTGAATTGTTCAGTGTGCTTTTGATATCAACAAAATATGTCAAATTTCTTTATTTTGTATTTGTTCTAGTAGAATTGATGATTATCACTTAGATAACAACCACAGGCCAGGTCTAAATTGCACTCTGGTAACAGTTACACCCAGAAATATTTCAGAAATGTGGACAATTTGTGCTCCAATGTATTCAGTACTGAACAAACTGAGTACCGATGACAACTTAATATTTTTGATATTTTATTTGAGTTGTTCCCACCTGATTTGTGTCAACTAGAATAAACATTTAAAAACTAAAGCTATGATCACATATTTACTTACAGAGCTTTGTTGGAGGCTTTGACCACTGGCAGCAGCCTCAGAAGAGCCTCCTCTGAAGCAGAGTATTTCTTCAGGTCAAACACATCCAGATCTTCTTCTGATGACAGTAAGATAAAGACCAGAGCTGACCACTGAGCAGGAGACAGTTTATCTGTGGAGAGACGTCCTGATCTCAGGGACTGTTGGATCTCCTCCACTAGAGAACGATCATTCAGTTCATTCAGACAGTGGAACAGATTGATGCTTTTCTCTGCAGACAGATTTTCACTGAGCTTCTCCTTGATGTACTGGACTGTTTCCTGATTGGTCTGTGAGCTACTTCCTGTCTGTGTCAGCAGACCTCGTAGGAGGGTCTGATTGGTCTGCAGTGAAAGACCCAGGAGGAAGCGGAGGAACAAGTCCAGGTGTCCATTTGGACTCTGTAAGGCCTTGTTCACAGCACTCCGGTGGAGAGATGATTGTAGGTTTGGTTTGTTAAAGTATGTCGACCACCTGGGTATTTGTTCTTTTTCCAGCAGATTGTGTCCAGAGTTGATGAATGTCAGATGGACATGAAGAGCAGCCAGAAACTCCTGAACACTCAGATGGATGAAGCAGAACACCTTGTCCTGGTACAGTCCTCTCTCCTCTTTAAAGACCTGTGTGAACACTCCTGAGTACACTGAGGCTGCTGTGATATCGATGCCACACTCTGTCAGGTCTGATTCATAGAAGATCAGGTTTCCTTTCTGCAGCTGATCAAAAGCCAGTTTTCCCAGAGACTCCATCATCTTCCTGCTCTCTGGACTCCAGTGTGGATCTGTCTCAGCTCCTCCATCATACTTGACCTTCTTCACTTTGGCCTGAACCACCAGGAAGTGGATGTACATCTCAGTCAGGGTCTTGGGCAGCTGTCCTCCCTCTCTGGTTTCCAGCACATCCTCCAGAACTGTAGCAGTGATCCAGCAGAAGACTGGGATGTGGCACATGATGTGGAGGCTTCGTGATGTCTTGATGTGGGAGATGATCCTGCTGGCCTGCTCCTCATCTCTGAACCTCTTCCTGAAGTACTCCTCCTTCTGTGGGTCAGTGAACCCTCTGACCTCTGTCACCATGCCAACACATTCAGGAGGGATCTGATTGGCTGCTGCAGGTCGTGTGGTTAACCAGAGGCGAGCAGAGGGAAGCAGTTTCCCCCTGATGAGGTTTATCAGCAGCACATCCACTGAGGTGGACTTTCTAGGGTCAGTTAGGATTGTAGTTTTGTGGAAGTCCAGAGGAAGTCGACACTCATCCAGACCATCAAAGATGAACACAACCTGGAAGTCTTCAAAGCTGCAGATTCCTGCTTCTTTGGTTTCAGTAAAGAAGTGATGAACAAGTTCCACCAAGCTGAACTTTTCCTCTTTCAGCACATTCAGCTCTCTGAAAGTGAATGGAAATATGAACTGGATGTCCTGGTTGGCTTTGTCTTCAGCCCAGTCCAGGGTGTATTTCTGTGTGAAGACTGTTTTCCCAATGCCAGCCACTCCCTTTGTCAGCACTGTTCTGATTGGTTCATCTCTTCCAGGTGAGGCTTTAAAGATGTCTTCTTGTCTGATGGTTGTTTCTGGTCTGTCTGGTTTCCTGGATGCTGTTTCAATCTGTCTGACCTCATGTTCATCATTGACCTCTGCAGTCCCTCCCTCTGTGATGTAGAGCTCTGTGTAGATCTGATTCAGAAGGGTTGGGTTTCCTGCTTTAGCGATGCCCTCAAACACACACTGGAACTTCTTCTTCAGAGCAGATTTAAGGTTACGTTGACAAACTGCAGCTTGACGTTCTGAATGAGAAGAAATATGTAGAATATCATTTGAAAGAGGAAACAAACTCTTGATTCCAAAAAGAATTAATCTTTAAAACATGTTGCTCCATTTCTTAAGACATCAGTAAATGTTCATTTATCCAAAAGTTTAAATCTTTATAGAAATCCTCTTACTGCTCTGCAGACGGTCAGCCAGCTCCTCCTGCTTCATTCTCCTTAGGAAGTCCACTGTGATCTTCACAAATGCCTCTCTGCTGCTGCTCCTCTGACTCTCTAAGCATTCTGGGTAATCTGGACTCAGAACCTTCTGGATCTTCTTCAGCTCGTTCTTCACAAAAGTGATGATGTTGTCCTCCAGCAGCTGGAACAGAATATTTATGAATGAGCCAATCAGACTGAAATCATGGAGCCAAACATCAGATCCATGTTGGACACACTGACAATCCACTGGTCTACAAAGAGCAGCATGGAGATGACTGTGAACAGAATAGATGTAACAGTAGTTGTTGTACATGTACAGACCATAAATATGGAGTCCAGCTGTGTTTGATGCTGCTGGGCAGACTGACCACTGGGAACCTCTGAGCTCTGCTGGTCCACTCTGTGGAGGAACCATGAAGAATTAGATCAAGCACAGGATAAAGATCCAGGAGTTTCTGCTCAAATAACTTCATCTGAATCAAGCATGTTTTAAACTCTCAGATTGTGAACATATCAGTAATTTTCAGTCTGTTTTTATGGACGTCCTTTCAGTGGTGATGTCAGGGATGATTTTGAAGAAGCTCATTAAACTGAACCATCAGCAGATCACTGCTCCAAAACCAGAACATGATCCGAGGTCTCTCCACCACCAGAACACCAGCTTTACTAACGTGGTAGATCAGTGTAGTACAGATCAATAACTGATGAGTCATTTGATCAAAATCACTGAGTGCTTCACATCTGACCCTCTGATGTTTCTGTAGACATTTTGCATATTTAATGAATGTCTGACAGTTTTACATTCATTCTATGAATACAGTGAAATGTTGTGTTATAGTCTCCATGTTTTTTCCAGCATCATAAATTCTTAAGTTCAGAAAATTAGATTCTTTTTTCACAGCTGAAAAACAACAACATTTATTCTCTATTGAAATCTTCATCGTCCACTCCAAAGGTCACAATCTGAAGGTAACATCTGGTTTTGTTCCCTGTGATTAACTCTGAGCATCAGTATGGTGGGATTTATCCACTACATCCACACCACTGTGGTTCAGTGTTGTCCTGATGGAGTAACAGCAGCCAGTATGATCCAGGCTTTAGCTGCTGGGTCTCTGTGTGACCTCTCAGACTGTTTAACAGATCAGACACAAAGAGAATCAGAGCAGCTCTTTAAAGACAAACATGAACCCACTCAGGTCACACTTTCCCCACAGATATGAGCATCACTGTCCTCAAACAGCAAATGACCAAGTCTAACATTTGGATCTTTTCTCTTTCATTGTTTTCTTTTTAATGAATCTTTGTAACAATCTGAGGATGTTTCAGGTCAGATTTATCCAGGAAACACAAACATGTAAAGGAGTCATCACAGCTCTCTGACCTCGTTGGTCCTGGTTCAGCACTGAAGTGTGGAGGTCGACCTTTGGACTGGTCACTCCTCACAGAAGGACAGCTAGATCCTGCAGACTGTGACCTCTGACCTCTGCAGACACAAACATGACAAAGTCTCTGAAGCAGCTGTGATCACACAGACTGCAGGGTGGGCCATTTATATGGATACACCATTGTTTTTCTTGTGACATCACCAATAAGTTTGATGTGTCACATGGCCCTCTTCCTATTGAAAAAACAAAAGTTGTATCCAAGATGGCCGACTTCTAAATGGCCACCATGGTCACCACCCATCTTGAGGAGTTTGCCCCCTCACATATACTAATGTGCCACAAACAGGACTTTAATATCACCAACCATTCCCATGTTATTACGGTGTATCCATATAAATGGCCCACCCTGTATAAGGGTGTACTAACCCTGTACTTTTTGAATATTACTTTAAATATTCAGACTTAAAGTTTTGCTAACAGTTTATATAAAAAGATCCATGTTGCTGAACTGTGAGATATTTTGGGTACAGTGTAGTTTTTCCATACAGGTATAACAGAACAGCTTTAATGTTTGTTTTTAAATTTGAGTAAAAAATGCAGCAAGATAGATTTAAAAAAGCAGTTTTAGTGATTATAAAATAGACCATATCAGATTCATATCCAAATTTATGATATCAGTACATAAACCAGTGGTATGATGGCATCTCTGCCAAGAATGTGAGAACGGGAGTACTTGAGTGTTGAGAAACAGTCAAAGGCATTTTTAACCTCATCTCTCCTCCTTGAACAACTAATAACTGAGTGAAAACACTCTGATAGAAATCTGAGCTCATCTTTGATCAGCATGTGAATGTTAAGCAGCAAACAGAAATCTAGTTCAGTCTTCATTTGTACAGGTTACAAAGATTTCTAGAGTGCGATCAATGCTCCTGATCAGCTGATCCACACCCTCATTTCCTCCTGATCACATGATTGCAGCTCAGTGTATTCAGGCCTAAATGATGCAGCAGTGTCTCGTCTACAGTCAGTACAACACACAGCAGCAAAACTCCTACACACACTGAGGACAGTGAACACATCACTGCAGCAGCTTCTCGTTCACTGTAGAATCCAGTTTAATCAAATCTCTACATGTTACAGCTGCACTTTATATCTCTTATAAATCTTATAAATCCAGAGATATATCTCTATATCTCTGAGGGTCTCAGCATCTTCGAGCTGAGACCCTCAGACCAGAGAATAAATGACTGTTACAGGGTCAAAGGTCAGGGTTCAAACACAGGACTGTGTTTCACTGTTTCAGCATCAACACTGTGGAACAAACTTGCTCTCACTGTGAGATCAGCACAGTCAGTAAGGTGTAGTAAACTCCTCTGGATGAATCCTGCACTCCTCCTGATCTGTCACATTGATCCAGCTGTGTGCAGATTCATCACTGTGGCCGGCCTGCTGCCAACAGCTGGATCACTGCTTCATGTTTGAAAGGAGCTTTCTTTATTAGTCACTTCATTATAGGAACAAGAAGCTCATCAGATCCTGTCTGTGTGACACTGAAGGTGAGATTAATGAAAGATGCAGTCACAGTGTGAGCGACTAACAGTGTGTTATCATCAGTGTTGGGTAAGTTACTTTAAATTAGTAACTTAGTTACATTACTAGTTACTTCTCTAAAAAAGTAACTCAGTTACTTCAAGTTACTCGTTACTTTCAGAGTAACTAGTTACTAGGGAAAGTAACTTTGGTTTTACTCAGAATTCTCTTGTTAATGTGTTGCTTCCATAACTGGATACCCAGCCAGACTGCCAGTCTTCTAGCTTGCTTACTTGCCACAAGTGCACTGTGCCACCTACCAACAGAAAGGAAAAAATAATGTGCACATTTCCACGAGAGAAATCCCACGCCTGGACCGTTGTTGACCGCCGCCATGATTCTAGCCTGCTTTTTACATCCAACACAAAAACTGCAGTCGTGGTGCTTTTGATTGTACTCAGAACTTGGAAATTCTGCCTTCTGAATAGGAAGATGTAGGTAACACCAGACTGCAGATGAGCTGCATACAGGGCTGGACTGGGACAAAAAAAATCATCCCGGCATTTTGACTAGAGACCGCCCGCCATTATAGGAAAAATCATAAAGCCTTTGAATGAAAACAAACGCTGTTGTGACAGTGATGTACACTGTTCTGATGGTATATATGTATCAATCTATCAATTGTTTGTTGTAAGACTCAGATAATTATTTTTTTTAAAAGCGAGACATTTTAAATGAGAATAAGAAAGAAAAGTATTTCCTTGTCCCCCCTTTTCCCTGTTAATGCCCTACATGGACCCCTGGCAACACTTTGCTAGACCCGCCCCTGCACAGTTACCAGCTGTCAGCTACGTAGAAAAGCATCCTGGTGTTATTTGTCTCTCAGAAACAGTTCATAACTTCCCTTCAACTCTTTCATGTCACCTAAAAGGTAAACCTGTTTCTGCATCACCTGTTCAGCTCTGATGATTCAGTAAGGACATCTCCTGGTTTCATCTTCATGTTTCCCTCTCACCAGATATACAAACCAATATCAGGACCAGCAGCTTTACAGCTGTGGCTCCAGCAAACATCAGCTGATCCTAGAAATTAATATTAAATAAATTCTAACAACAGCTGATCAAGCTTAAACTGCTGCTGTTGTTTAACGCGACATCCGCTGGATTCCTGTTTCTGGCGCAAAGTGGGCGATAAATAAACAAGAGAGACGATCAGCTGATCATTGATCAGTTTCATGATTGAAGTAGCAACAGGAGAGAATGAGAGAAGAAGAGGCAGCTGTGCAGCTTCAGCTTTGTGTCTTTTTCATTGTAGCTGAAGTACGGGATAAACTGTGTTCATTTTCACCTCAGTACGAAACGCGCAATATTTTCTCATAATACCAGACGTTCTGTTTTTTTACAGGACGGTTGGCAACTCTAATAATTAACCGTATGAACAAAATAAAGTTCAACATCAGTAACATAGCACCCACCCAGCTCTATAGAAACTCCGTCATGCTAGCTAGCACGTAGTACGAAAATGTCAGCATACCGAAAATAAACTCCACCTAAACTTGGTTTATATCTGACCCAGATAGACTGCAGGTCATAACTTCTTACCTGAAGTTCAGTTCACCTGACACGCGGACCGGCGGCCGCTTCGGGTCTCTCCTCTTGCCTCCCTTTTCCTTCATCCACCTGCTGGCCTCCACCACTTGCTAATGTTATTGAATCTGTGGAAGCTCCGCGATATCCACCACACGAAGTAACGAGTAACGAGCCTATCTAAATCCCACTAACGAGTAATGTGTTCCTGGTTTTGGCATAATAACTAGTTACCGCGCTCGTTACCACAATAATAACGTAGTTACTGTAACGCGTTAGTCCCAACACTGGTTATCATTTATACATAAACTCACAGGAAAAGAGGAAACACACTCGTATAAATGTGTGAATGAGGCGAGTATCAAAGTGCTCAGAGGAGAAAAGCTCCATATAAGAACCATTGTTCCCAGTATTATTCCAAACTGTTCCAGCCTATGAAGCTGAACTCTGTGTGAACAGCTGACCTGTGTCATGTGACCAAGAACACAAACATGATCTACTGTCAGATCAGGACACGTCACAGTTACTGTGTTACTGTTTAACAGCACACTGCAACATTCACACGTTCATCTAACAAACTGGATCATTAACATTTTCACACACGTTTCACTTTGATTCTCTACAGATTCAGCAGACAGAAAGAAGCTGATGAGGAAACAACAGTTCAGTTCATTTCTGTCCTGGTTCATGAACATGGCAGCACTGCTGAGGAGCAGGAAGTGGGGATCAGACTGAGTGAAGAGTTTCAGGACAGAGAGTTTGAGAACATCTCCCCTTCCTAACAATCATCTCTCTGAGTATCTGCTGTGTTTGTGGAAACACTCCAACACACACTGCTGCACATATGAACATGTGTGTGAAACAGAGCTGACATTAAACATGATGGAGGATTTATTCACAAACACACAACAACATTTACACACACATTACCTCTCTGCAGGACGACACACGCCTGATTTAAACTCAATACCAGCATCTTTAGACCCGTCACTCTGTAAGGACACAGAGCTGGGTGGAGGTCCAGGTTTGAGTCTCTGATGGATCCTGAAAAAAGTTATAAATCTTCAGTAAAATTCTCATCACATATCAGCTGATATTATTGGTGTTAGCTTACCTTTTCTCAGCTGACTGTTTTTGCTCAAATTTCTTAATGACATCTTTGACTGAGTTACTTTCATTGGACACAGAGCTGGGTGGAGGTCCAGGTGGGTTCCTGTGAATAATGATGGAGCAGTGATGTGAGTGCTGAGCTGTGACATGGAGAAGAGTCATGGACAGTTAGAGATGGTCATCTCACCTCTGAGCTTTGGTCTGGCTCTCATGTTCCCCACACAGAGTGCTTTAGAGGAGGAGGACTCCCTCCTGTTTGCTCTCACTGCCACCCATGCTGCTCAATTCAGCTCACACACACTTTCTACCTGCAGAGGAAACACAAATCATTCATGTGCACATCAACTGAAATCCTCCTTTCCATCATGTGTGCTGTCCAAATATCAGCTGCTTCTTTCCTGCTTCATCTCAGTGTCAGCTGAATGCAGTCAGACAGCAGTGTGAGGCAGAGGAAGCTGCCATCAGCTGCTCTACTATCAGTCCACTAGATGGAGCCGTGAAGCACACACGATGCATTCACTGACACACACTGATTCACTGTGACTGGAAGCTTCAGTCAGTTCAACACCTGTGAACAACATTTTAAACATTTCAGCTGATCCATGATTCAAAGAGGATCAGCAGAGTTAAAGCTTCACACTAATTATTCCTGCTGAGTTTGCAGAGAACTGCACACACACTGATTCACTGCTAATGAGAAGCTTCTTCCATCCAGTAATTCATCATCCATCAACTCTGCTGCTGCTCTCAGTCCTGGACTCTGATTAAACACTAAGAGCAGCTTTTTAACTCGTGTTTTTACGAGCTCTTAGCGTTAGCTTAGTGTTAGCTTAGCGTTAGCATGCCCTGTGGCTAGCTTAGCATCAGAGTTCTGCAGGTGTCTGTTGTGTAAATATTCGTAAAGGAGGTAAAGGGCTGTGACGTCATCACGTACGCTGCGTCCTCTGTGGGCTCTGAGTGAACTCACAAAGTACAAACTACAAGTACACAAACACGAACGTAGCTCAGAGTGAGGACACACTCGGCCTCGTTGGTCCAGCTGTGAGTCCGTTACCGTGAACTATGGAGCGGCAGATTTGTGCTGAACTAAGCTGCACACAGCTGATGTTAGCCAGGAAACATTACACACTGACTTTAATGGAGAGACCGGAAATACAAACACACACAGTTTGTTGTGTGAAGAAATCCAACATGAGCTGAACAAACAGTAAAGTTCCTAAAGACAAACTGTTAAAGGAGGAAACAAAGCAAACTTACAGTTTCTTCACACACCAACAACAAGCTCCACTCCACACCTGGACACTAAACACGGACACACAGGTGAGCTGCTTCCTGGAAGGAGGCGGGACTACACCTGAAGCTCAGCACAGGTGGGAGGAGCTCAGCTTTGGTGTTGATGTGTTAACTTTAAAAATATGCCGTCTGACTGCTCAGACTGAGTCAGAGTAAAGTTCACATGCTGACGTGTGGAGACATGAAACCTTGTTGTAGCTGCAGGTGTGAACACACTGATCCCAGATCAGCTGTATTTGTAACATGAACATTTCTGCTGCAAAGCTTCAAATGTTCAGCATGTTTCTCTGTTTCCAGTCTATAGATCCAGACACACTTTCTACCTTCACCTGTGCAGTAAAGACTGAGAGCAGAGCTGAAACCAACCATCCAATCAGTGAGCAGCATCAACACCTGAGCTTCATCCAGACTCTGTTATTGACAGTGATGGGAATAATGGCGTTACAAGTAACGGTGTTACTAACGGCGTTACTAACAGCGTTACTTTTTTCAGTAACGACTAATCTAACTAATTACTATTCCTATCGTTACAACGGCGTTACAGTTACTAACAAGGAAATGCGGTCCGTTACTATTTTTCAACAAACAGACGGTTGAAGCTGTGTTCAGTTTACTGCATCTTATATCAGCTGCAGGAAGTAGCTGTAAGTAATCTGGACGCTACAGCTTTAAGCAGCTGCGCGCTCCCGCGGACGGTAATCACGAGCACTTTTTGGCACAACACCTGGAGCTCAGGAGGCAAAACAACAACATGAGTGTATTCCTTATCTGCAGCTGGACTTTAGTCTGAATTACACTGAAACAATTTCATTTAGTTTTACTGTTTTAAAGCTATCAGGCTGCTTTGTGGCTCACTTATACTAAACTAAGATACTTTCAGTGTGAATCATTTGCAGGATTTAAACATGCTAACAGCTCTTTGTTTTTTCAGTTTTCACTGGTTTGATGTAATAAAAGAAATTTTAAAGAAGCAGACAATTGTTGTTATTTTAGTTCTATAATTTCATAACTCGTGTTGTGGATCTAAGTCAACATTTAAAATAAATAAGATGATAAAGCACTTTTGATGTTTGCCTTTTTATTTTCCCAGCAGTACTCAGGTTGGTTCTCGGCTACATTTACATACAGATGTTAATGTGTTCAGCAGCTGGACTCATCTGCGGAAGGAACATTGGAAAGGTGCTCAGTGCACAACTGCATCACTAATTTTATGTAAGAGCCTGTATTTTATTGTATTTATATATTTGTAACATTTGACTTAAACACTTTTGGGAAGGATGAAAATATTTTCAGGAGGAAGTTTTTCCTTCTGTCCGACTGCAGTACACACAATACTGCGTCTGCCCCCATTATCACTGCACACTGCCTCAGGCTGGTGTGGATGACGTCACGCAAAGTGGAAAATAAACGATGTCTGTTCATAAAAAATCATTTGTCCATTTTCATGTTTGCATCATGTTTCTGTAAAATCATCAGCTGTTTTCTGAACCTTCTTCATTGTTTGACTCGTTCCAACAGCTGTGAGCTGTGATGGAGTCAGAGCAGCTTATTCATAGCATAAGGGGAGAGAGTGAATCAGCGCTCGGAGTACGGACACTGGGTCGGCTTGGAACACACCATTTATTTTTTAGAAGAACAGCCAGAATCACAAGTATGAGTTAAAATCCCCACTATACAATAAAAAAGTATAAATGTTCCCAACCCGCTAAAAGCCCTGCCGGCAGAGATAAATATACAATAAAAAAACATCAAAACTAAATGAATGTCCTTTTTATATGGTAAAAACGAGGGCGTAGATTTGGCATGGACGGAAGGGACATGTCCCCACCAATAATTTGATCGCTTCTTGTAAAAAAAACCCCAAACCCGATAGAAAGAAAAAAAAACAATCTGTCAGCGTCTCGTTCACCCAGCGGTGCAGAACGAGTTAAATGACGTTCTCTACTGGAGTCCGACCTCATGTGACAAATATGGCCAATGTGATTGGCTGAGCCTTTCGGGGAGCTCTGTTTAGTTTCAGCAGCGGCAAACCTGCGCTGAGAGGAGGACGGTAGCAAAGAGGGAGAACGTGCATATAAGAAAGTATTTTTCAAACAAACCTGTGAGTCACTTAAAGCCAAGTTCACTCATAAAATGTGTCCGTCATAATAACGTTACAGGCTATGCTAGGCTTTGGCCCACATCAGTCTAAAATTGTGTGTAACCATGAATGACGTGTTTTGGAAACTAACTGCACAACAGGCAGCTCTATTAGTTCTCTCAGTCTCAGAGTAGCATTTCTAATTTTGATTGAAACTGTCACAGAAAACAGCAAGCCTCGAGCAAGCCAGGATATTAGTTTAAAGAGACTGTTAAAATTATACGTTAAAATGTTGGTGACACAATAATTTCATCCTAGTGGCACTGACATATTCATAGGGTTAATTTTTGAGACAAAATATCATGAGGTAGTCATGATTTTGCAAATATTCCACCTTGTAGTGCAGTTTGCACTACAATTGTTAGGCTGCTGATGTAAATTGATTGATTAGTGTAGATTTGACAAAGAATCTGAATTGTCTCACTTTTTATATGGCACGAATCAATGTGTTATTTTATCTAGAGGCAATATGTCCTAGTGCAGTCAGAGGGGAAAAGCCAGGGCCAAAGGTGAGGCACATCAAGCACAGAATAATAATCTTGTGGTCATCTTAGATGAGTTTTATGGACAAAAACCACCAGTTCATTTAGTGTTCCCTTAGTGCTAATGTATAAGAGAAGTTGGTGTACTATAACTGAAGTAATCGTGTTAAGATAAGATTACCTTTCGTTTTGTCACAGCAGAAAGGGGACAGTGCAAAGTTATATAGCAAAAATTAGAATACAATAAGAATAATATACTGTACACAACTGTACCGAATAGAATAAAATAGTAGAATAAAATATACATTAGGATAAAAATAGAATACAGATGTTATATACACCTGAGTAAAAATACAACTTTCAACGTCTTAGTGCACATGTGTGTGTTTGATCAGCTGCAAAAGTCTTTGTTGTGGAGTCTGACAGCAGTGGGGAGGAAAGACCTGCGAAATCTCTCCGTCCCACATTTAAGTCCTTAAAGTCATATTCTTTTATTGTCTTGACTGTATTTGAAGCTATTTTTATTTTTGTATGATACCTGATTTATGTGGAATGTGGCTGAAGTAAACTAAAGTCTAAGGCTACGTTCACATTGCAGGTCTTAATGCTCAATTCCGATTTTTTGATCAAATCCGATTTTTTTGTCTGCTTCTTCACACTACACATAAAATGCGACATCAAACGCTCTCCAGTGTGAACGCTCAAAGCGGCCCGCATGCGCAAAAGAAGACGTCACACACAACTCGCTCTGTTTAGACCCAGAGCAAACAGTATTGTTTGACTGATTGGCCTTAATATAAAGACTTCGGACTTTATGTTTCCAGATTTTTGCTTTAAGTTATTTTGTTATTTACATAATAATGTAGATGACCTAATAATGATCCTTTTTGCTGTTTTAGAGGAGCGGTGCTTCAAAGGATAGTTGCAGATTTCTGTCAGAATCTGCAGAAAATACAGTAAAAATAAAATGTTCACATTTCTCCAACGTGGTCTTCCTAACAGTTTCACCGGATGGCAAGAAATCGTTCGCGATGTCCTATCGGGCGCTTCTCCGGCGCTGATAATTGGCGTCTGTCTTGTGTCAGTGACGTAAAAGACGGATTTAATGCGACATGACCGTTCACACAGCAGTCGCTTTCTAAAACATCGGATAAGTACCATGATCATACCATGATCGGATATGAGTTGCATAGAGTCAAAAAAATCGGATTTGATGCGCTTTCGCCTGCAGTGTGAACGTAGCCTAAGTGATTATTCAGATTTTCATGTCAGTTATGATTTTAGTATTACTGTAGTATTATGGTGGTAGTATTGTAGTTATTGCAGCCCAGTGAACTGAGTGTTTCAACTGAAACAGTAAAATGTAACTCGACGTCTGCAGAGATTCTTTATTTCAGGCGACGTTCAGGATAAAAGTGTTGAAGGACTGACTTACACTGTGTTTGTGTCTTTGTTTAGAAGCAGAGCGACACAGATGGATCCAGTTCTCAACCCTGTCATCACTGTGGTGGTGGGAAAGACTTTTGTTGTGACATCTGTGGAAAAACTTTCAGTCAGCAAGCCGGCCTAAAAATGCACCAACGTAGACACACTGGAGACAAACTGAAATACTGCAAAGAATGTGGGAGAAGCTTCACCACATCACGTGACTTAAAAAAACATGAACTGATTCACAGTGGGGTTAAAAAGCACCTCTGTGATCAGTGTGGGTCATCTTTCACCACTGCGTGGGAGCTTAAAACACACAAACGAGTCCACACAGGAGAGAAACCATACAAGTGCAGACACTGTGACAAAAGCTTCTCACACTCAAATGGTCGTAACGATCATGAACGTACACACGTGGAAGGAAACTACAGCTGTGACCAGTGTGACAAGAGCTTCAGGAATCTCAGTTCATACTCCAAACACAAACGATCCCACGTTACTAATAAACTGTTTCACTGTTACCAATGTGCCCAAACATTCACCTCATTGTCTGCTCTGTGCAAACATCAGCGTGATCACTCAGGGCTGAAATCACTCCCATCACAGTGAATCTGCAGAGACAGAAAGATCCTCTGGTTTCAGTGTCAGACTCAAAAAGCTTGAGATCAGGCTCCACAGAGTTCAGATAGAATCATTTAAACTTGTGTTGAACTGAACTGGTTGCTGGGCTGAACTTCTACATAATACAGATTTACATGGGATCTTATTTTCTGTCGTTTTACTGAGTCAGTTTTGTCCTTTTTTCTCTGTCCTGGTTTTGCTCGTCTGTAAATAATTGAAACTCAGTCAAATAGTTCATTGTTCTCCAGTAAAACGTTTTGGAAACTCATGTTTAACCTTTAAAACTCTGACATGTTTTAGCACACAAGGCTTCATCGGGGAGCTCACTCATGATTGGAGAATAAAGGTTTTTAGTTCTTTCAAAGAGAGTCTTGGAGCTGTTTGATGTTTCTGTTTTTCTGAAACCACCTGAAAGAAAAACTATTTTTCTTGCTTTATGTAATGTGGAAGTTTTTAATGTCTCTTTCATCTGTGATGTTCTTGAATGTGTTCACATGAAGATGGTACAAATAAACTGTCCTTTTAGCTTTAGCTCCTAATTTATTCATTATTTATGGATGTAGCACAGCAGCAGTTTCTTGATTAACACATGGAGGGCTCGGGATCTGATGGTCAATAATGTTTTGTGTCCTTGTACACATCATACAGCTCAGCTGCTCCACAGATGTCAGGTTTACACAGTGGGGTGGTTTGTAAGAACGCAGCTCTCCTGTGGATAAATCCTTACTCTCAGGACCTCACACAGTCCAGCAGGTTTGGTCAGAAGATTTATCCCTTATACCACTGAGTCACTGAGTCTCCTGGTTGAACTGGCTGCATGCATCTCTGAATGTAAATGGGTGCACTATTAAGAGATCACTCTGGAACGGTATCATCACCCTAATTTGCCCACTTAGTAAATCTCACTCATAGCCAAGAAATTGAAATAAATCTTGTTTCCCTGCTGGATAGTGATCCACTGTAACTCTGCTCCTCCTTCCTGTTTAGGATTTCTGTGGCTGAAGTAAAATTCCCTCCATGCATCACTTATCCCAGCTAAGCCAAAGTAACATAAAGTTTTGCTCATCTTAAAAAAGCATTACAATAATGGGCATTACCAATGCAAACTGAATAATACAGAAGATGAAAGAACAGACTTTGATCAGTTAATAAAGCTCATGGTCTTGATTCATTGTGGCTGCTACACAGATACTTCTGGGTCACTTCTCTCAGGAACCTTCCTCACCTAAACTGACTGTTGGACCACAGCCCTGGTTTCATGAGAAATTGTTTCAGCCATGAGTTCTCTTCCTGTATTTCAGAGTAAAGACTGAAGTGACAAATGGAAACATGTTTAAAAACGCAATGTGAGAGAGACGTTGAGGTCCTTAGAAGTTACCCTGGGCTTTTCTGTCACCCTGCTAGATGTTACACACCTCGTTATTGGACTGATTTCTACTCCTGAGGAGAGTAACAATACTCTTACTAATTAGCTCCCTTTCACACCTTTGGCGATATTTATTTTTCTGCTTGCAGCGCTGTGAGCCAGAACAGCGAGAGAAAAATCTGCAACAGCGACGAGCCTGATTTAGAGGATGTCTTTGCTCTGGATTTACATTTATACTTTTTCATTTCTATATGATTCTTCTTGCATCTAAACAAAGATGATTCAATTTGATAAATTTTGATGGCTCTTGTGTAAACGACATGTAATATTTGCTCTTGGTTTGGTTCTCCTGTACAGAACCTTGCAGTACAACAGAAACCTAAAAACATTATTTGTAGTTGTTATTCTTAGTTGTTCTGCTGCCTAAATACCACAGGGTGTAATTATGAAGCTGCACATACTTTACGACCTGCTTAAGTTCGAGGTCACAGCGTCTGTAGAGCAGCTGGAACATAATGAAGTCTACGAGGTTAAAGTTTTCTCTTCTCTTATTGTTCTTTCTGCTGCTTGGTTTGATGGATCTGAGAGCTTTTCTTTTTATTACTGTTATTATAATTATCATTATTATTTTACTCTCTAGAAGCTTTAAAATAGTGTTTGTGTTTGAAAAAAATGGATTTAAGAATAGAACAGAAACATCTGTCCTTCTGAAAATCGCCCAAAGGCACAGAGACAAAGTCAAAGGATGAAACCTGCAACTTTCTCTTCCTTCATGTCAGTACCATCATCGATTATTTATATAAAATGCATATAGCAACAGTAACACTTTAGTTTGGGTTTTATGATTTCTGTAACTGGAAAATATTATTTTGTTTAAAGACAGAAGTGACCGCATAGTTGCAACGTTAAAGTGAAATATGAATTAATTAGCATTAAGTATATTTGTTGCTTAAGCGTTTGCACTATAACTTAAGTAGGATTATAACTTTTAAGGAAGGAAAGATTTCAGATATTTAGTTCACTGTTTCAGTTATTTTATATGAAATTAAAAAATTTACGTTGGTCAAATATGATGCTCTAAATCAAATAAAAGTTTGAAAAATAATTTTTTAAATTTCCTTTTTGAAAATAAATGATGTTTTTTTAAATGTCGCAACAAATCTTCACAAAAAGTAATTGACAATTAAAACCAGTTAAACAAAATAAAACGATTTAAAAATCTAATTTTTGAATCATGCGTAACCAAATGCCAGGCTGGAGAGCTGAACCTGAAGTTCTCCCTGCCTCAGTGTTTAGTTTCTGTTCCCGTGTCCCACGTTTCATCGTTTCATGTGGAGTCACCCCTGTCTCCATGTTCCCCGTGTCTCCCCAGTCAGCCGTGCCTCCCTCGGGCACTCATGTGTGATACAGAGTAATAAACCTGACTACATTTGCTGCACTCTCTTTATTACCTGTTACTTTAAAATTCATACACTAATTATGTCTGCCCATCTCTCTAATGTGAAGGTCAAAGGTCAACATCCCAGTGACATGAGAATAATCCCAAAGGGGCAAGGGGAGTGGTTAATTTAGCATATTTAGCATTAAGGGTACAGCAAGGATATACTTTTACTTATTGTGGCAGGGGCGTGGTCTCTGGCCTGCTGCAGTGGAGGGTGGTGGCGGGACGTTGGACGGCACAGGTGCGGGTGATGGAACTCATGACTCTCCCCTTTATAGTGACTGAGGAGACTGGCGTGGGCGAAGCGTGTAGTGCAGGAAGCCGAGGAGAGAGCTGGTTTCTGGCTACAAAGATGGCGTCAAACCAGAAAAGATGGCTTGTGGTCAAATAAAGTGTCAATCACCTCTGAATCAAACTCTGTGTGGGTCAGTTCATTTCACAGTATTGTTTAATATATCTTCACTTGTCCCTCCTTCTGTTCTGTGTCCATCAGGACGATCCTCAGCGCTTACACAGATCCTCCATCGATGTTTTGGATCCAATCAGTGATCAGTTCTACGAGGTCTGGATGTTCACCAGCGCTCGCTACACCTCCATCTACCAGAAGGTGAGTGTACTCCTTTGTATTCAGATTATTTCTTTTTTAAAATACATTTTCATATATGAGCTTTCTATTATTTCATGTGTAATTTAATCAGTATTAAAATTACAAGCATATCAACAAAGGTGAAGCTGATCTTTTCCACTTGGTGTCACACAGTCATGGAGAAATACAATAAATACATAATCAGTCATAGATCCTGAGCAATGACATTAAAAGAAGTCTGTGGCTCTAAAAACTAAACAGTATAAAGACTCCAAGCTGCTGTTTCTCTCCTACTCCTCCAGGTTTTCCACTGTTTGCCATCCAGCGACGTTGGAGGGCTACCTGGCCAATGCTGGCCTGGACAAAGAGGACCCGGCTCGGAGGAGCTGAAGAAGATCCTTGGCTTCCTCGTCAGTTTCCTCTTCAGTTCAGTGATCCTGCTCTGTGGCTGACAGGCTCAGTTTATCTCCAGCTCAGCACTAACAGGTGAATATTGCACAGGCTGAGGTGTGATGTTAGAGGGCTGCTCGTGGTGGTTGTGCTGATCACAGACAGGCTCAGTTTGATCTGAATGCACATCTGTGTCAAAATACTGCAGTAAGTTCACATGTGGTAAATCCACTGCATCGGCACAACCGTCACTACCAGTCGACTAATGTGACACCTGCAGACTGAGTGATGCTGGTGGTTTGTACTGAGTGTAAGACAGAGCTGACCTCTGACCTCAGGGTGGAGAAATCTGATAGAAACTCTGACTCAGCAGAAATGTAGCCAAGGTGTTTATCATCATGAACACAGGATGACTGGCTGAGCTGAAACGACTGAAGCGAACACACGTACAGAGTCGAGCACATTAACATCAACAATGACGCTGAACAGAGAGACACTGAGGGTTTAAATACACTGATGATGATGATGATGATTAGGGACACACAGCTGAACAGAACTGAACTAATAACACACAGGAAGCAAACATGAAAACAGGAAATGTGAATAAACATGAAACAAGTGCAAACACTGGGCGAACACCAGGAACCCCGACACACCAGTGACACCAGGATGTAACTGTGCCATGTCATCAATGTGGATCCATGAAGACTGAATGATTTCCTGATATATATTGTGATAAAATCACTTCTGTATGAACTGTGTGTTTCCAGCTTTATATTCATTAGATATGAAACCTTGATGCTTGTTTGAAAGGACACAGATGGACCTTGTTTCCTTCTTTCCTTCCTTTTTGTGTCCTCTGTGCTTCATCTGCTGCTCTTCACTCTGTTACTTTGTGACTCTGGTTCTCCCACAGACACGTGGGTGGTGCTCTCCACCTGTAGATGGAGCAGCAGCTGGTCTGGCTGAGTTCCTCTGACTGTCTTTGGTTTGTGCTTCCAGAGTTTAACAGGAAAGTGAAGCGAGAGAAAGAGCAGGAAGAAAAGCTGAGTTTCCTCTCTGTGTCTCATCCACAGTGTCTTTAGATGATGGAGTGACTGCAGAGAGTTCACAGCTTCACTGTTTGTGCCCTTTAGATGTGCACTTATTCCAAATATGCATCATCACTGCTCAGTGAGCAGGATGGAGGAAAGAAAGCATTCAGTATCTGTGCTCGTTCACACTGAACACATAAGATCACATATGTGTACATGTAGAGGCTGCACTCTCATTAATATGAGCTGTGCTTCATATTAATAAGAAGCACAGCTCATATTAATATTATACTGTGTACACAGTATAATATTAATATGAGCTCAAGCTGTTCTTCAAGCAGCTCGTCTTTACTTTAATACTCAGAGTTTTACTGCAGCAATGAATCAGAGTTTCAGCTTTTAAACAGACTCGAGTGATGAAAACACAGAAATCTGAAGCTCACAGGTTCACCTGTTCACACCTGCTGGCACCTGTCAGCACTTTCATGTCATTAACCTCTGATGTTGATCCTCCAACAGTTACAGACTGACGGACTCTCCTGTAACCTGCTGACATCATCCTGAACACAGTAAAGCTTATTTGTAAGGCAGCTGCAGGTCTGTGTGACGTGTTGGACACAAACAGGAAGTGGATGCAAGTGTGTCACACTGTGACCTCTGAGGACTCACAAATGTTTCAATCCAACACAAACACAAATCAGTCTGATTACATGTTTGACAAAAACCTGAACAATGACTGATCAGCTCAGTTTCTCATGCTCACCTTCACTAACCTGATCATTGTGTCTTTAAAAACCTTCCTGTGGGTCAAAGGTCTAAACTTCACTAACATCTCTCTCCATCGTTTGCAGGCAGAGGAGACGTGCTGGCAAAGTTTAAACTTCATCAACATTTACACTTTGTTTTCTTCAGGTTTCACTGCTGCTGCCTAAAAACAAAGCAATGGTACCAACGATGAAGAACTCAGTCTGGACTGATCGTTTGCTTCATCTGTGACGTCGAGCTTTAGCTCTTTAACATGTTCAATACATTTTCCTGTAACACAGTGAATAAGTTGAATAACAGCACTGATATCAGTGACAGTCCAAAGACTTTGGTGCTCGACAAAGCTTCAAGTTTCAGCTTTTATTGTGATGTACAGATAAACAGAGCAGCCACATTTATCTGTAATGAAACTCTTTGGCTCCTCAGCTTCACATCAGCCTATAGAGAGTGTGCAGTTATATCATGGAGAAAATAACAGAGAATTTCCCTTAATTCCTCACTTCTGACTGGTTTGGTCCCTGTTCGTTTGGAATAAACAACAATAATATTCAACAATAAACTGGATCAATGATACTGAGATATTAGAAATGAGTGAAACTGTATTGATCAGAACTGCAGCTGAAGAAATATCGGTTAGCCTGGATCAGTTCCTTCAGGGAGAACTTGTTGCTGACACAGATCAGGATCAAACTAAATCTGAAGTGGACGGGAGACAGATTTCTGTTTGTTTGTCTATCCTTGGATTGTGAGTCATAAATGAATGTGCTCTGGAAACTGTGGGTATATTTATGTGTCTTCTATTTCCCATAAAGCAACAGACTGGAGTGCTTGATGTTGTCACACTCGTCTTTTATTTGAAGGATTCAGTTACAAACTGCTCCTGCAAATCTAGACTCTGGTCCGAGCTCTCTGTGAATGATTCACAGATTTATCCCTGTTATATGTATTTATGCGTCTCTCGCTCACATTCTTCTGTGGCTGCTGTGGAAACTGAATCTCCCGGAGGAACCCACCCGAGGGATAAATAAAGTTTCAGCTAATATAATCTAAATCTGTCTAATGATTGAATCCATGTGTTTGGTCTCTGAGCTGTAAGCAGCTTCATCTGCAGCCTTCTCTTCCACTGACCCAGAGGAATTCCTTTATCCTATAAAACATGTGGAACACTGGTGCTGCTCCCAGTAGGACCATCAATATTCCTGCACACTGGAAATGACTGGACTAGTTTGGAGTTTCCTTCTCCTGATGCTCAGCCTGCAAACCAGTTTTTCTTTGGGATGATGGAGATATTTGAAATCAGCTTCTATGGCTGCAGCAAATGAAAAGCACATTTTTCTAACAGGATCTGTGGAAGACCTGCTGGACCTGGTCTGCAGATGGTCCCATTCATTTTAAAGTGCAGCCTGTGTCTGCTGCAGAGCGCTGAGCTGTTAATAACATGAACTCTTTAACTGCTCGATGTTGTTGGATAGAAACTGCAAACACGTCGTTCCCTCAATCCCAGTGAAACTGTCTCTTTAAAACAAGCCTTTGGTTTGGAAACAGCTGAAAATCCACTTCAGCAAACAGGAAGTGAAACATATAAAAACATTTGATTCTAACGTGAATTAAAGCAGAAACCGACTGAAATCCAACAAAGTAACCAACTCAGAATAGAAACAAAGTGTTGCTTTGTACAGTAAATTAAAATCATTAAATCAGGCGTGTGTCGTCTTGCAGAGGTAATGTGTGTGTAAATGTTGTTGTGTGTTTGTGAATAAATCCTCCATCATGTTTAATGTCAGCTCTGTTTCACACACATGTTCATATGTGAAGTGTGTTGGAGTGTTTCCACAAACACAGCAGTCAGAGTGGAAAGAGTGGATGTTGTAGGAGGTGTTTGTGTAGTGAAGAGTGTCTGTAGGCGTCTCCTTTGTGCTTCAAACACAGGCTGAACCTCATGTCTTCTAGCAGTAACCTCTTCATTGAATCTTCATTCAGCACATGTTGTAACCCTGCTGATTTCTGCAGCTCATTCAAAGGAGAGCAGCTGTGAAACATCAGCTTTGAGGTTGAAAGAAACATTTAGGGTCAGATTTACTGACGTCTGCAGCAGCACAAAGACTTCTTTAGAGAGTAAAAAGCTTCTGGATTTACTGACGCGGCTCTTTTTCAATATTCAGTTACACTAGTCAGTACTTCACAAGTTCACACAAAAAATGGTCACATGTGTAAGCAGTTTGTGCTTCACCCGACTGTAACAGGCCCAAATAAACTCCTCAGCTCTGCGTTGTGTTGTATTTTTAAAGAACACAAGAATCTGTGCAGATTTATTTCCTGAGTGGAAATATAACAGTGTGGGGTCAGTATAAATGGCTTCACCACTCCGTATAGCACACTCTGGTGGAGCTTCAGCAGACTGACAGTCATTTCTGCAGCCAGCCTCGAATAACTGGCCACACCAACAGGGGGCGCTGTTTCCCCCATTGCACTGACATTTGTGGCAATAATAGCATAGAAACCCTGTTACACATGTGTGCCTGAATAAAAACAAACAGATGTTAGAAGACTTTGATTTTTATTTGAGTAGACAATCAAACTGACAATAGACAGCAGGGGTTTGGAAGAGAACAAATATTGAACATAATCTGATCATTTTTAGAGCAGCATTCAGGATCTCCACGTATTAACACCCGCTGAAATGTTTCCTCTTAAATGCAAGAGTGTTAAATATCAACACTTCACTGAGTTTTTTTGATTCTTCATCCGATGGAAGACAAAACACTGCTCAGTCGACCATTTCACACTTTATTCTCTCACCAAATTATTTCTAGAAGGGAGATGCGTCCTGCATGACACGGTGCCGCTGATCTCAACATGGTGACACACCCCTAACAGTTTGTTTTACCAGCTCTCTTATTCTAGTCTAAACAACAGTGTCTCGGTAACGTTCCACTAGAAGATGGTTCCCTGTTATCTACTTTCTCCCAGGCAAGCGAGAGTCTACAGCCTTCTACCCCCAAGGACACGCAGTCTAATGCCTTTATTTTCAGGGCCGTGTCCACTTAATACTACAATATATGGTTACGTGTCATTTTAGTTCATATAAAGCAGAGAATTGAGGCACTTCAAATAATTTCATCTCAACAAGCGTCAGCTGTTTAAAATAGAACAGATCATGAAAGGACCAGACAGGGTTCAGGACCCACGCTGAAGTCATGTGCCGACCAGCTGGCGGGGGTGTTCACCAACATCTTCAATCTGTCTCTGCAGCAGGCTGCAGTCCCAACATGCCTCACATCAACTACCATCATTCCTGTACCCAAAAGACAGTCAGTAAAATGTCTGAATGACTGTCGCCCGGTCGCTCTGACACCAATGATCATGAAGTGTTTTGACTCGTTCTTTCACACATCAAGGCCAACATCCCTCCTGACCTGGACAGCCTACAGTTTGCTCACTGCAGGAACAGATCAACAGAGGATGGAGTCTCAGTCACACTTCACACCAGCCTTACTCATCTGGAGCATCCCAATACATATGTTAGGATGCTATTTGTAGACTTCAGCTCGCCATTTAACACCATTGTGCCCTACAAACTTGTAAACAAGCTGAATGACCTGGGACTAACCACCACATTCTGCTCATGGATCTTGGATTTCCTCACAAACAGGCCACAGAAGGTCAGGGTGGGCAACCTTACATCATCTGCTATCACCATTAACACAGGAGTACCACAGGGCTGCGTTCTCAGTCCAGCTCTTTTCACCGTATTTACACACGACTGCAAACCCCTCCAGTCCTCTTGTAACACCATAGTGAAGTTTGGTGATGACACTACAATAGTGGGAAGGATATCAGACGAGTCTCACTACAGAGAGGACGTCCAACATCTAATCAGATGGTGTGGAAACAACAAGCTGGTTCTGAACACTGTTGAAACAAAGGAGATTGTTGTAGAGACAGGAGAGCCAAGAACACAACACGGCCACGCCTCCACATACATGGTGAGGAAGCTGAGGGTGAATGACATTATCACAAGTCCACATATTGAGAAACAGCCTCAGAGTCAGTTTGTGCCAGTATTCATTTAGTTTTGGTTGTCAGTGAATTATCAACTAGTAAAAAGCTGCTGCACCAGACAAACCAGTGTTCCATGTTAACTGGTTTTTATGTGAACTGGTTCCATTTGTTCATGTTTCTCACTCTCTGTGTTCCAGATGTCGGCTCTGCAGATTCCTCATTTTTATTGAACGTTTGTCTCCGTTTGTCAGTGTATCTGATATTTGATTAAAGACCTTGGCAAACAAAGCTTTCCAGTTTGTGCCGGTGCAAATGCAGACACATATCATTATGTTCTTCACACAACAATTATTTTAATTAACTCAGATTAACTGGTGATGGTTGCAGACAGTAGATGGATGTTGTGAAAAATGAATCATCTTAAAAAAATCAATCTCAGGTGTTCTGGTCAATATCAAACATCACCACTTTGTATTTGTAATGTTTTATTATAGCTTAAAATAATAAATTAGTTCAGGGTGCCAAGAATTTAATTTTAATTAAATTTAATTAAATTTAATCCTGAGAATGACAGTTCACTACAGACACCTCAAACAATAAATATACTTCTCATCTTTACCTTAATCAATCATAATTAATTAATTAATTAATAATAAATTAATAAATAATAATTAATCAAGTACAATGATTGTCTCAAAGACACGTACTAGTACACATCTCACACTGATAAATAAAGCACTTAGCATTAGATGAGTCAGATTGGATGCAAGTTTAAGGAACCTGGATGAAATCATGTGTTTCTTGTAGGCTGATCTGCTGCTCAGTGTCCATCGCTCCTCATTTTAAATCCTGTTTATCATCTTCGACTCGGGTCAGTCACTCTGAGGGAAACACAAGTTCCAGCAGCTCTAAGCTCAGGAAACAAACTACATTTACTTATTTTGTGCACAATATTGTGATGATGGTATACTGAAAAGCAGCTGCCCACATTAAACTATCACCAGGTAACCTGTGTGTTTCCTCAATCAGCAGCAGGTGTTAACCAGCCGACAGGTGAGCAGAGTGTATGCAGGTAGAATGAGGGTCTGTCGAGCTGATCGTTGGTGTCAGGAGGAAAATGTCAGCTTGTTATTAAGTTCTGAATGATGTTACAGAAACACAGAGACACAAGACCAGGCAGAAAATAATTTCTTGAAAAGGAGCTTTGCAGACATCCTGAAACACTGAGGACAAGACAGACCATGTAATATACTAGAACAGTCTCATAACTAAGAATACAGAGAATAACCTAAACTAGACTTGAAGGCAACTTGTTAACAATACTAAAACTTAACATCCTTTAAACATACCTTAGAAATCACAAATCCAGCAATAAACTCAAAATGCTGGGTCACATGACCCAGGACCATGACAAACAGCTGGAGCCACATGTTGTATTTGGTACAGATTTGAATTCAGATATATAAAACTGCTCTTCCTGACACAAACACTGAGGCACTGTAACTTCTCCTTAGCATGAAAACATTGTGAAGCTGACTTCTCTCTGAGTAGAGATGTCAGTGCTGATCAGTAATCAAAAAGTAATCAGTGTTTTTAATAGTAATGTGCCATCTGTTAGCAACAACATACAAACATGTGGTGTACATCTGAACATGTAGTATAGAGAGTATCGGGGGAAAGCATCTACACAGCTGCCTGATGCTTCTTTACTTGTTTGACAGCAGGGGAGGGATCTCCCAACTGAACTGGGAATTGTCACTTGTTTCATTTCATTTTCAAGAGTTTCTGAAATATTTTCTTGATTTCTATTCTATTTCCTGTCTGTTTCAGTGCTTCTTTCATGTTTCTGATTTCTCTCTGTTTCACTTCAGCCAGCTTGATTCTGTCTTGCAGGTTTTGGATGCAGGCTTTCAGTCTGATTCGTTCATTTAACACTTCAACTGTTGTCATCAGTTTTTGAGGATTAGATTTTCCCCAGAAGTCTGTCAGTTGATCCATGTTTGTCTGTGTAATTTCACATAAATTTCTAAAAACTGCATTTTTCTCTCTTCGGTCTTTATGCTGGCAGTTATCAAACAGGAAGTAAACTGGCTGATTCTTCTTATTTTTGGCCATTTAATTTTTGCATCTTCAAGAGCTTTAAAAGCATTTTCAGGTCTGCTTCCATCTGAGTGTGTGATCAGAGCTACAATGTTTTTCTCGTACACGATCACATCTGATGTCTGACTTTTCTTCTTCTCCTCTACAATCGTAAACCAGACTGAGTTGTAATAAACCAGAACGAGATTCTGTGATGTCACTGAAGAGGGTGAAGTAAGAATCAAACACTGAGCTACATCATGTCTGGTCTCACCTGAAGAGTCACAGGTGAAGCACCTGCTGGAGGAGCTGCTGGCCTGAACAGAGGCTATTCTAGAGCAGTGATGTGGCTGATGGAGCTCAGAATCCACACGTCTCTGTCCATGGAGCATAATGGAGACGGAGACAGCAGCTCCTCCCTAACACTTCCTACCTGCTGTGTGAGTCACGCCTGGAGAAATGAACCAAGATGGAGCTGAATGCTTTACAATAAGAACCAATCAGAGAGCCTGTCTGTATTTTTTTCATCATTTATCATCATCGATACTCGTGGATCTCACTCTGGTTACAAATGCAGGTTTTGGATGTTTTTTGAGCTGACTGGTGTATTTGTACCTGCAGGCTTCACACAGCGTGAACACTGAGTGTTCAGACAGGCCTCAAATGTTTCACCCTATAATCTGGAAGAAAAACATATAACACAGTGCACACGTTCATAATAACATGTGAGGATATTAGGGATGCAACAATACCAATTTTTTCAAACCGATATGATACCGATACTTGGATCTGAGTACTTGCCGATACCGAGTACAAAATCCGATACTTCTACCACACACACATTAAACTTAACTAGTAGTGAAGAAACGACCCCACACAACTCTTTAACACAAACGAAACGTTTACTGAACGTAAGAGACAAATACTGTACAACACATCCCTTTTTTATGATATTGATATTCCAATTCCTTAACCAAATGAAATACACTGTATAAATGAAATAATTCCCTTTCAAATTATATTAAACAACCCAACTTATGTTATCACCTTTTGGTAAGTGACTCACTAATATACACTCCAAAACACGTTATATAAATCCACTAAACATACAATATACACACATGGGCCCCACACACACTCACATTCACACTTGTTGCAGGCCTGTTTGCTGCTCACGCCGGACGATGGAGAAAAATCCTCTTCTCCCCAGTAAGAGCACAAAAGTCTGACTTACAGTTCCGTTGCTCGGTAGGTCGCTGTTCACCAGTCCCACACTAAGTCCACTCCCTGCGGACCCAATGCTGTCTCTGCTACAGCGCGTTAGCGAGTCACTGTCCAGCTCTCCGACAGTCCTGCCTCCGTGGTGCAGCCAAGCAGTCCGGGCTAGCCTTTAGCCTCGGCGGTCATGGCTGGAAACAGTTTTCCACGGTGGTGCGACCGTTGAAACAAAAAGTCACTTCACCCACACTCTGTTGTGAAGCTCTCACACGGTCAGCTTTCTAGTCACACACTCTTTTGTGCTAGTTAACCTCAGTAAAACTAGCCGAGTCTCTCACTTTGGTTCAGCTAACCTCGTGCATCTCTCCATGCCGTTCTCTTCTGTGAACTGTGAACACCTTATGTGGCGTTCAAGTCAATGGGAATTATGAGTATCTACTCCCAAATTCCCATCCGGGCTACATTAGTATCGGTTCATGGTATCGGTTGACTTTTACGAGTACGAATACGCACACATTTTACAGTATCGATCGGGTATCGGTGCATCCCTAGAGGATATGCTGCTGTTGTCATGATGAGTGTTTAGTGCTGACACCAAATAACAATCAAAGTTATTCAGGTGAACAGTCAGTGATGAATATGGAGGAACAGGACAGTCACACACATCCAAATAAAGCATGTTGTGTAAATACATAACTATATTGTCGTTACTACTGGTTGTTACAGTTACTTCTTTGTGTTAAATGTTAAAATGGTTTAACAGGCATGTTCCTGTCTCTCTGGTGCAAACAATAAATTGAAAGTGTTTGAGGAACAAAGAGAAACAGAGAAAATCAGCTGATGATCCAGTGAAGACACTCTGAGCAAAGTGACTGAATGAAGCAGAATTTTTATTGAGAATTGACAAAAAAGTGCATAAAGCAGGAGATGATTTAATATGGAAGAACAGAATATGGAGAATTTAAACAAAGTCCAACATGAAAGGATCCATTTCTGAATCATCAGAAATATTTCCAGTGTGAACACATGAAGAATCCGAGGCATCGATCAGATGGAAGAAGATCACGTTTCAGGACTGGACTCAGAAACACTGAAGAGTCGAAGTTGGATTGGATATTTCTACACTGTGTCTGAGTTCAGTGTCTCCAACATCCTCTGCACTCACTGATTAGAAAGACAACAACATGTGGATCATGTCAGTGACATGTTACTGTCCCACAACCAGTTTACTGAGTCACCATGAGAGGAGCAGCAGGATAAAGCTCACACTGACAACATTAGAACAACTTGACAGAAACACATGTATTTGTGGAAAACACAGAGTTTAGTTTGTGACATCAGAGAAGCAGGGAGCTGTTGTCACACTGTTGTACTGATCATTAAACAGCAGGGGGCGTCCTCACTGCATTTACAGCTGGCAGCTCAGACCTGCTCTGCTCTGCATAATAACTCACTGTGGGGTCCATGTCGTAATATTTGTCATGAGATGTTACATAAGTACAAATACCTGTGTGAAATACATGTATGTTAATAAAGAAAAAGCAATAACTCTAATTTTTTATATAAATGAGAAATTATATATTTGTTTTATTAACTGGATAAAATATGAAAGCACAAATGATGTTCTCGTCTTATGCCGGGCTCACACTGTGCGATTTTTGGCCCATTTTGAGCCGATTTTTGAGTCGTGCGACCGTTTTGGCGATCGGCCCGAGTTTGTCCTTCATCGTGTGTCGTGCATCGTGTAGTGCGCGACCGTCGTGAGGGTGTCACCACAGCTTCTCACACTGCGCACGCGCAAACACAAATGTCAGCGAAAAAGATGGAGCAGCACGGCAGTGCAGCGTGTGATCTGGACACAAGTGATGGAGGCACAACTTGTAGAACTTTGGAAAGCTCACCCGAGCCTTTTCGATGTGGCCTCACAAAATTATCACGACCGCAACAACCGTGAAAATAGTTGGATCTACACTGCTGCTCAATCACAGCTGCCTGATCAATGTTTTTCATAAAGTTGATGGTGGTGGTGTGCGTGTCTGTGTGAGTGACAGACAGAGAGGGAGAGCGAGCGACAGAATTTCTGTTATAACCTTCATGTTATGGACTCACAGTGTGAGCACTCAGGTCGCATCAGAGCATCAGGCCGTATAGTGTGAGACCCTGCATCGTGACCTATGAACTTCTAACTCCTGCGAGTCAATCGTACAGTTTGAGCAGGAGCTGAATCGTGCCACTGAAAAAATCGCACAGTGTGAGCCCGGCATTAGAAGGAGACCCTTATGTCCACATCAAAAATCAATTCTTCACATTCAAGTAACTATCAGCCGCTATAAAAATACAAAATATCATTACCACATGATTTATAGATGCATAAAACAAACACTGAGCCACAGTAGATTCTCCTTAGGACTCCAAAACTGCTAAACAAACTGACTGCTCTCTAAGTAGAGATGTCAGTGCTGTTCAATAATCAACAAGTAAGTAATTTCTAATATGCATTTTTAATAGTAATATGCTATCTGTTAGCTAAACAAGAAAAACCTGTGGGTCTGAACATGTAGTATAGAAAGTAACAGAAAAAAAAGCCATCTACACAGCTGCCTGATGCTTCTTAACATGTTTCACTTATACCAAGGGAAGGATCTCCCAATGTTTTTGATAGCTGATGGTATTTGCATGTACCAATGTGCTGCTTTTTCGGTTTTTTCATCCACCCTGCTTCGCATCTCCTCCAGTTTCTGGACCTTCTCTGTGTCTCCTTTCTGCTTCATCTTCTCAATCAGGAAGTCCAAGTGGACAATAGTGGACAATGAATCAGCTTTCAGAGCGATCTGCTCCAGTCTGACAACATGTTGGTAGGACTCATCCAGGAACTGAGACCTCTCGGCTGTCAGCTGGTTCATTTCATTTTCAAGGTTTTCTAACAGGGTACACTTCTCCTCACTTTCTTTTTGATACTTTTCATATTTCTGCTCCTTTTCTTTTTTGTTCTGTGATAAATCAGCTGCTGTTTTCATTGTTTCATTCACTTCTTCTGTAAGAGTTTTTAACTGTCTGGCTTTCATCTCACGTTCTGACACATTCTTTTCATACTGCTTTTTCATTTCTTCATCAGTCTTCGTTACTCTCCTTGTCTTGGTCTCATATCTCCACTTTTCTTTCACATGTTTTGATGCAGGACACTTGTTGGTACAAACAGTGCAGCGACCTCTTTTCATGACCTCACAGTGTTCAGGTTTCCAGGCCATTGTGCATCCAGGATAGTGACAGTTCTCCTCACAGGCTGTACAGCTGACAGCTGCTTCATAAAAAAACAACAATCTCTACCCACCATCAATGGCATCTTTCACTTTGTAGGGCTCATCAACTTCTACAGTGAACTTCTCATTCCTCTTCATCTCTTTTTCATGTTCCTTTATAGTTTGTTGTATTTTTAGAGCTTCTTCACGTTTCTGTTCTCCTTGGCTCTTCAGAGTTTCATGGATTTTTTTAGCTTCTTCAAGCTTTTTCTTTTCTTCTCTTTGTTTTTCTTCATGTTTCTTCAGAGCTTCTTGCATCGGTCTGATTTCTGTCTGTTTCAGTTCACCCAGCTCGATTCTCTCTTTCAGGTTTTGGATGCAGGCTCTCAGTCTGATTCGTTCCTTTAACACTTCACCTGTTTTCATCAGTTTTTGAGGATTAGATTTTCCTATGAAGTCTGTCAACTGATTCATGTTTTCCTGTGTAAGTTCCCATGAATGCTTTGAAGACTTATTTTCTTCTGTTCGGTCTTCATACTGTGAGTTATTAAACAGGAAGTGAACAGGCTCAGTCTTCTCATTTTTGGCACATTTAATTGCTGCAACTTTAAGAGCTTCAAGAACATTTTCAGGTCTGCTTCCATCTGAGTGTGTAATCAGAGCTACAATGTTTTTCTCCATGTTTTTTCCAAACAGAGACATCACTGAATCGAAGACATACATTAGTCGGTCACTCAGTCGATTATCACTCGCCTTCATGACCAAACCCACTGCACTAATTTCATGGACTCCATCATCTGATCGAAGTCCAACAATCTGTGACTGATGATGTCATCATGTCCGATCCCTCTGGTGTCTCCATATCCAGGAGTATCGATGATGGTCAGAGAGTAGGGCAGAGTTTTGTCTTCAAAACCAAAGATCTCGTACACGATCACATCTGATGTCTGACTTTCTGTCTGACTTCTCTTCTCCTCCTCTATGATCTGAAACCAGACTCTATCCTCCCACTTCACTCCCATGGTGTAGTTGAGCAGAGCGTTGATCAGAGTAGATTTTCCTGCTCCTGTTTCTCCCACAAGTAAGATGGTTTTATTTGTCTTCCCTGGATTTTTTTCTCCAACAGTCATTCTCGTCAGAGTTCCAAACTTCTGTTTCTTTGGTCTCAGCTGGTAGACAGCAGGAGGTCCTGACCTGATCAGCACACTTGTGGAGATGATGTCTTTCAGTGAGATATTACTTGTCCTGGAGAAAAAGGAGAGTTTCAATCAGAGGGCAGAGTGAGTAGAGAACTCTTTATGAGTACTGATATCTGTAGTGATGCAGCTGCTGTACAGCTCAGACTTTTTACAAACACTGTGACGTTATAAATTAAATAAACCTGCAGACGCAAACATGTATGTGGTGACAAAAACTGAACATTTATGTGATCAAAATGCAGAAATTAGATGAGGTCATTTTCTCCGTCTGTTAGAAATCAATAATTAATTAATTTTAGGTCACACCTTTGTTTCACAGGAAACTGAGTCAGAGATCAATCAGCTTCACTGGGCCATCTGACCTCAGGAAATCACATGATAGGGTGGGGCCAGGTTTCACAATGAGCCCACCCGAAACCCTGGCTGATTAGGTCCCACACCCGCTTTCACACCTTGGCTCATGTGATTAGAGGATCACCAGGGGGTCCTTTGTCCCTCTTTGGGGGGATACTCCCACTGGGTTTAAATCTGGGACTCTCGGCCATTTGACCCTTAGAACTGAAGAAGCTTCTCGAATGAGAGGTGAAACGTCTTCAAGCAACTTAAAGAAGTCCAGACGCTTTTCTTTTCCAAGCTCCTTAGACTACGATGACCTGCATGACTGAGAACCTTCACAGACATAATATATTTAAT